>NW_012116400.1:1239199-1277691 GCF_000951035.1 Colobus angolensis palliatus
TTTTTTATGGCTGCATAGTATTCCATGGTGTATATGTGCCACATTTTCTTAATTCAGTCTGTCATTGATGGACATTTGGGTTGGTTCCAAGTCTTTGCTATTGTGAACAGTGCCTCAATAAACATATGTATGCATGAGTCTTTATAGCAGCATGATTTATACTTCTTTGGGTATATACCCAGTAATGGGATGACTAGGTCAAATGATATTTCTAGTTCTAGATCCTTGAGGAATCGCCACATTGTCTTCCACAATGGTTGAATTAGTTTCCAGTCCTACCAACAGTGTCAAAGTGTTCCCATTTCTTCACATCCTCTCCAGCACCTGTTGTTTCCTGATTTTTTAATGATCACCATTCTAATAGGTGTGAGATGGTATCTCATTGTAGTTTTGATTTGCATTTCTCTGATGGCGAGTGATGATGAGCATTTTTTCATGTTTCTGTTTGCTGCATAAGTGTCCTCTTTTGAGAAGTGTCTGTTCATATCCTTTGCCCACTTTTTGATGGGGTTGTTTTTTCTTGTAAATTTGTTTGAGCTCTTTGTAGGTTCTAGATATTAGCTCTTTGTCAGATGAGTAGATTGCAAAAATTTTCTCCCATTCTGTAGGACTCTGATGGTAGTTTCTTTTGCTGTGCAGAAGCTCTTTAGTTTAATTAGATCTCATTTGTCAATTTTGGCTTTTGTTGCCATTGCTTTTTGTGTTTTAGACAGGAAGTTCCTGCCCATGCCTATGTCCTGAATGGTATTGCCTAGGTTTTCTTCTAGGGTTTTTATGGTTTTAGGTCTAACATTTAAGTCTTTAATCCGTCTTGAACTAATTTTTGTATAAGGTATAAGGAAGGGATCCAGTTTCAGCTTTCTACATATGACTAGCCCGTTTTCCCAGCACCATTTATTAAATAGGGAATTCTTTCCCCATTTCTTGTTTTTGTCAGGTTTGTCAAAGATCAGATGGTTGTAGATGTGTGGTATTATTTCTGAGGACTCTGTTCTGTTCCATCGGTCTGTATCTCTTATTTGGTACTGGTACCATGCTGTTTTGGTTACTGTAGTCTTGTAGCGTAGTTTGAAGTCAGGTAGCGTGATGCTTCCAGCTCTGTTCTTTTGGCTTAGGACTCTCTTGGCAATGTGGGCTCTTTTTTGGTTCCATATGAGCTTTAAAGTCGTTTTTTCCAATTCTGTGAAGAAAGTCATTGATAGCTTAATGGGGATGGCATTGAATCTATAAATTACCTTGGGCAGTATGGCCATTTTCACGATATTAATTCTTCCTATCCATGAGCATGGAATATTCTTACATTTGTTTGTGTCCTGTTTTATTTCATTGAGCAGTAGTTTGTAGTTCTCCTTGAAAAAGTCCTTCACATTCCTTGTAAGTTGGATTCCTAGGTATTTTATTCTCTTTGAAGCAATTGCGAATGGGAGTTCACTCATCATTTGGCTGTTTGTCTGTTATTGGTGTATAAGAATGCTTGTGATTTTTGCACATTGATTTTGTATCCTGAGAGTTTGCTGAAGTTGCTTATCAGCTTAAGGAGATTTTGGGCTGAGACAATGGAGTTTTCTAAATATACAATCATGTCATCTGCAAACAGGGACAATTTGACTTATTCTCTTCCTAAATGAATACCCTTTATTTCTTTCCCTTGCCTGATTATCCTGGCCAGAATTTCCAACCCTATGTTGAATAGGAGAGGTGAGAGAGGGCATCCCTGTCTTTTGCCAGTTTTTAAGGGGAATGCTTCCAGTTTTTGCCCATTCAGTATGATATTGGCCATGGGTTTGTCATAAATACCTCTTATTATTTTGAGATATGTTTCATCAATAGCGAATTTATTGAGAGTTTTTAGCATGAAGGGCTGTTGAATTTTGTCGAAGGACTTTTCTGCATCTATTGAGATAATCATGTGGTTTTTGTCTTTGGTTCTGTTTATATGCTAGATTACATTTATTGATTTATATATGTTGTACTAGCTTTGCATCTGAGAGATGAAGATGACTTGATCGTGGTGGATAAGCTTTTTGATGTGCTGCTGGATTCGATTTGCCAGTATTTTATTGAGGATTTTTGCATTGATGTTCATCAGGGATATTGGTCTAAAATTCTCTTTTTTTTGTAACCTTCTACTTTTAAACTTAACTTCCTCATAAAGCAACCTTTTCTGATTACCTGTTCCACCTTGACTCATTCCTGTTACATGTTGCACCCTGACTCATTCTGATTACCTGCTCATTCTCCACATTGACTCATTCTGATTTTCTGCTTTGCCATAACTGTTTTTCCTGCCAAACCACTCGCCCCATCACTCTCTTTAAATTAGCCAGTCAGAATTAGTTTAGCCTGTGCGGTCTAACACTAGCCACTAGGGGAATGACATGGCAGCAGGGGTCACGTGCGTCAGGAATAAGGCCCCTTATTCCTCCGTTGTCCAGGTGTGCGCTCACTATTGCTCCATCTGTGAGGGCTCACCCTTCTATGGAAGTAAGCTGCCATGCTGAGAAGAAAAAAAGAAAATTTTATATTCAAGGGGTATTTCTTTTGTGGCGCTAAAGCTTTATTTATAGCAACAGGATCAGAATCATCAATATCACTGTCTTCCACCTCCACATCTTATCTCACTGGAAGATCTTCATGGCTAGTAGCACCCATGGAACTGTCAGCTTCTACTACAACAATGCCTTTCTCTGGAATCTCTCCTGAAGAACCTGCGTGAGGCTGTTTTACAAGTATAAGTAGAAGGCATGCACTCTACCAAAAAAAAGCGTAGTAGAATAAATACATAAACCAGTGACAATTGCTTATTATTATCTGGTATTATGTACTGTACACAGTTTTATATACTATACTTTCACATTACTGGCAGTACAGTAGATTTGTTTACACCAGCATCACCACACACGTGAGTAATGCATTGTGCTGCAATGTTAGGTCTGTTACAACCTCAGTCAGGCAATAGGAAATTTTCAGCTCCATTATAATCTTATGGGATTACTGTCATAGATGTGGTTTTTCATTGACCAAAACATAGCTATGCAATGTATGACTGTGTATGAAATATGGAATGGAGGACTTTTAAAAATAACCCGATAGACTCTCAAGAAAGGCAGCATCTGGTAAATCTTTTTATTCCTAGTACTTCACATAGTATCAGTGTCATAGTAGGCAATAAATAAAATTGTGCTCAGTTTTCTAAATCAACACATCTTCATTCCAAGGACCAGTTTTAATATATCAAATACAAGTCTACCAATAAATGAATTATCCAAATAATTGATGAAAACCATCAGAATGATTCATACAATTGCTCCAGGGTCTATTTAAAGTTTTACAATATAGACCCACCCCTAAGTTCAAGATTACTGCAAAGACAACTTATAGCTTCTTTTTAAAAAGCACTTGATGATGTATAGACTTAAGCTGCTTAAATATATTACATTTATCCAACCTTGCAAATAATTCACAGACAGGGGCAATAAAATATCACAGTTTTAATCCTTACCACTCTCCATGTTACCATTTAAAATGAGGCTGTGTTTCCCAGAAAGACTGAAGCAATTATGTATGTGTAGATTGAAGCCCTTCTTGTTTTAGATTCTGCTTCTTTGTAGTAAAGAAAAACACTATCTACTCTCATCAAATCTAAACTTCAAGATGGTTATGAGAGGGGAGGAAACATTGCAGAATGTTTGCATTCTACTAAAGAGAGAGATCCTGTCTGGAATGTTAGCCTCCCCCCCTCCCCCCTTCTTTTTTAAGACCTCTGTCAAAACATATTTTCTTGAGTTCTGTCATAAATTATATCATATAATGGTTTTGGTCCCAAGTTCAATCTGTAAATAGTATGCTCACAGCTGGTGAATCTTATGTCTTGCTTCTGGCTTGCAGTGCTTCATTTTATTTAAGAATAACATCAGCTCAGAGTTGTAACTGGGACACAGACTTGATAAACTTGGTACACTGAAGTCCATAAACCTACAACCTGGACTTGATACCTAGCTGCGCTGAGGTCTGAGTTCTGCTACACCTCCCTTTCCCTAATGTGCACTTTTTTCTTTCTCTCACATGGCCATATGGTGAGAGATGGTTCCTACAACTTAATGTTAGTCAATAACACTGTACAATCTAAGCATGATTTATTTTCTCCTGATTTAAAAAACAACACACTGCCTCTCTACCTGCTTATCTTGCAAACAATAAATGCAACCACAACAAAAACTCCTGCATCAAGTTATCTTTTATTGTTAGGGATCCTGGATGAGAGGTCTGAAGAACAAGAGTCTCAGTTCTCAAGAGCTGAGATCCAGAAAGAACTCAGAAACCATTTTCAGGATCCAAAACCAGTGTCTTTAAAAGAATGGCATTGTGAGTTAGTTCTAAAACGATACCTAAAGTGAGGCCCAGAAGTTGATAAGAAGCTCTCTTTAGAGGTATCATAAGAAAAGTGTGATGGTGTTATTAGGAAAGATTTTGCAGAAAAGTCTCAGACTTTTAAGTTTTCAGAGACATCTACATCTTCCAGCCTCATACGTGCTAAGCTGCCAAAAGATGAGCTTGGTCTGATGCTAGGACATTGATAGGGGCTGGCTGAGCACCAAATTTCCAAGCTTTTCCAGATTCTATTCAAACTGGAAAAAAAAATCAAATAAATATAATTTAACAAATGCCTACAAGTGCATGGAATTTCATCTTTGTTTTAGAGACTGTAAAGAAGTCCAAAGTGTCCTGACCTCCCAGAGTTTATTGTCCAGATGCAGAGAATAGACATACACACATGAAACAGTAGCAGACATAAACACACACATAAAAAAGATTTTAAAAAGACAGTAGAGTATGTTATTAAATTCTAGAAGGCATGGAACAAATTCCAAGAAAGCTGGTATTTCAGAGAAAGAGAAGTAACAAAGGCACCAGGGTCATGGGTCTTGAGCAAATCTCAAAACAGAGAGAGTTTGTAAGTAAGCAAAATAAAGAAAGGAGAACTTTCTGATCAAGAAAAAAGCAGCATGAAGCTGGCATGTTTGAGGTTCAGTAATGAAACAAGACTAGCCTTAGCAGAGCATACTTGAAAAGGTTTTTATTGTTCTGTTAAATTTCATAAATTTCCCTGAAGGGGGATACAGCAGGTGTGTGAAGGAATTTTATACCCCTCCATTCTCATTACACATGCATATTCTAAATAGGGATTTGTAATCCTTGTGCAACAAAAGTGAATGTTATAAAGGGTCAGGATAGCCCAGTGGTTAAAATGCTATAGAACCACACTGCCTAAAATTAAATCCTGCCCCATTTCTTCCATTTAACTACCTGTATAACCTTGAAGAAATTACTGTTTTTCTGTACTTCAGTTTGTTTTGTTAAATGATGTAATATAATTCATCTGATAGGGGTGTTAGTAATATCTGCAAAGCATTTAGATAGCATTATCAGTAATAATTACCATCACTATCACCACCAACAAAGTATAACAATAAATTTTAGCAACCATTATGAAGCTGTTATAAAACTTTTATTACAAGAGAATTGACTCCTCTGAAAAAAGAATAAACCTTTTGATATGAAAGTTGAGATCCTGAGATCTAGCTGTGTATAGGGCCAAACCCCAACACTGTTTAGGCTGCTGTACATTGACCATCTTTACTAAAAATACAAAAATTAGCCTGCCGGGCGCCTGTAATCCAAGCTACTCAGGAGGCTGAGGCAGGAGAATTGCTTAAACCCAGGAGGCGGAAGTTGCGGTGAGCTGAGATCGCACCACTGCTTTCCAGCCTGGGCAACAGAGCAAGACTCTGTCTCAAAAAAAAAAAAAAAAAAAATTGCTGACGGAGTTGTGTTCCTATCAGGGAAGGAGGTAGAGTATGTGATGTTAGTGACTTAGTGAGTTGAAGGTGAAGTAGGATTTTTCTGCGCTTCTTTGCCGGGCTCGTAGCAGAGCGTCTACCCAGCGGCGTCTGGTCTGTGCTCTGGGCTATGGCTTCCGCCACTGCAGGTTCAACCCTTGGTGGGAAGGAGCGAGTGAGCAAGCATGGGGTCGGCCTGGCTGCTTCCAGCACTGAGCAGGAGTAGGATCCGTGCATAGCCTACGGCCAGACAAGGCATGTTGCCCCGAGGGGAACGTGGCAGCACCCAGGCAGGGGTGCCCGTCACCCCAAAGCCCCATAGAGGGTGTTACAGTGTGCTAATTAGCTCGTTCAGTAACCCATCTGCAGCCCCACGGACAGTGCCCCGTTAACAGCTCAGTCAGCACCTTGCGCCACTCTGGCTCATGGCTCTGGGACTGGCTGGACCCTGCCGCTGTTTCCCTTGTGTGAGACAGCTGCTCTCCATGATCGAGGGCAGAGGGCCAATGTTCCAGCCTTTCTGGGTACCACATTTGGTGGGTCTCAAGCTTTTCTCCTGCATCCAGAAAGAATGAAGTCAAGCTGACAAATTGAAGGGTGATGAGAATAGAGAATTTTACTGAGCGATGAAACAGTCCTCAGCCGAGAAGGGAGGTGAAGATCAGGTGGGGTCATCGCTCTCAGTGTGGCTGAGTCTGGGTTTTTTGTTGTTGTTGTTTGTTTGTTTGTTTTTATAATAGGCACCCGGATGGGGGAAGGGCAGGCTGTAAGTACTATTGAAAAAGGTAACATTCGATTGGTTAAAAAGATGAAAGAACCTATCAAAAAAGGGTGGGCAAAGAGGAACAGTAGTTTTCACTCTGGGTGGCATGTGTCATCCAGAACCAGCAGTCCAAGCTGATTTTAACTTGAAGTTGGGGTTTCACCAGGGACCTGTCCCTATTATCAACCTACGCTTTTGTCTGCCTCCCACCGCTATCAAAGGGTGCTAAGAAATTTCCCACTGTCATGCAAGAAGAAGTCAAACAAGACAATACAGATGATCAGACCAATCCTAAGTAGTATTTGCATCTTCAGAACAGTTTCTCTGATTTCTTCAACACATTAATGGTGATTTTTTTAAAGGACAAGGTTGTCTGAGCTAGATTAAAAGAGATTTGAGAGTAATAGAACCAGTAGTATAATAACAAAACACTAAATTATAGTCTCTCCACAAAATCTTAATTAAACCATAGCTACGACTACATGGTAGTTAGTAAAGAATGCTGAAAAATTCAGGTATAAGAAGGGAAATAAATGTCCTAAACCAGCAAAGTCATCTCTACAGCCCATATAGTAAAAAAAAAAAACAAAAAACAAAACAAAAAAAAACAAACACACAAAAATCAGCAATTGCGTTGAAGAGAGTGCTGTGAGGTTCTACTGGTAAAAGAACACAGATAGCATCAACCAGAGTTTACTCATAGGAGGAAAGGACCCTCCCCTGAGTCAGAAAATGTTGAGAAAAATTCTGAAACCTGTTAGTGTACTGTTTCCTGGAGAGTCCATAGAAAGGGGCTCAAATTGTTGAACAGATGGAACAGTTCTTAAGAATAATACTCATGGGGAAAATGGAGGCATCTTGGAAAAAGGAGGTATCTCTTGAATAAAGATGGTGGTAATGGAAAAGAAGAAATGGAAGGTAGAATCCACAATAAAATAAGAAAGTAAGAATCAGAAGGCAGACGGAAATAAATTAATGGAAGAGATGCCCTTTGTTAAAGAAATTGTGCCTTAGAATAGCAACAAGAGGTCGCTATTAAACTATGAAACTAAGTAAGTCACTCTGACCTCTCTGTTTAGAATGGCTACGAATCCAATAAAAACTATGAATTTTTTAATTAATTAATTAATTTATTTATTTATTTTTATTTTATTTTATTTTATTTTATTTTGTGACATGGAGTCTGGCTCTGTCACCCAGGTTGGAGTCCAGTGGCACAATCTCGGCTCACTGCAAACTCCACCTTCTGATTCACGTCATACGCCTGCCTCAGCCTCCCGAGTAGCTGCGACTACAGGCCCCCGCCACCACACCCGGTTAATTTTTTAGTAGAGATGGGGTTTGGGGGTTTCACCGTGTTAGCCAGGATGGTTCCGATCTCCTGACCTTGTGATCTGCCTGCTTCTGCCTCCCAAAGTGCTGGGATTACAGGCGTGAGCCACCACACCCGGCCAAAACTAACTATGAATTTAAATAAAGAGAATTCAATATCTGTATGGAATTTATATAAGAAGAAAACAAGGTGAAACTCAAAATTTTCAGCAGGCATAAATGCTAATAACAACCACACCAAAAAAAAAAAAATTGTGAAAAAGGAAGAAAGCTAAACTCAACGATATAAATTAAATATAGTTAGATAAATCATAATGGCAATGAAAAAAAAGTCAGGAAGATGTAAACAGGGAGGTGACAAAACTCAAGAAAAAGTGAAGAAAAAGATTATAATAGAAAGAATACTACATTACATTATTTATTGAATGATCAGGGTTAGAATAGCTATAATCAAATTATTACAATACGTAGCATGGAAAATAGTAATGAAGTAAGGGGTACATAAAATACCAATGAAAAGAGTCTAAAAATAACATAAATGATAACAGGGATTAAATTTAAAGTGATCAATCTAGAACACAAGCAGATTCAATATATGTATTATTGGAGTTACTGAGAAGTGAAACAGAGCAATTACATAGAACTAAAGTTTAAAAGTATATTGAGAGAGTTTTTTTATACAATTAAAATAAATATGACTGAATATACATATAAGTAGAAGTTGCTGTCAGCTCTGAAATATATTCTAGTAAAATCAAAAGTAAAAACTAAATAAAGTAAATTTAAGAAAAGTTTAAAAATAAAGTGAAAAAAGTATTTTTTTGGACATCTAAGTGAAAAACAAAACCGAGAAATGGGTAATAATCAATTTGGCATATGACTTTGCAAGAGAAACAAAGTAAATATCTTAACATTTTAAATCCGGGAAAGAAAACACAAGCCAAGAATTCTATATCCAGGGAAACAAATCTTGTAGCATCAAGGTTATAAAAAATAAGTTTAAAATTGTTAAGAATATTATAATCACAAACCTTTTCCAAAAAGTCAGTGGGAGAATAGTGCTGATTCAACCAAATAAATATTGGGGAAATTGACAAACATGAGGTACTGAGTATGTTGTACTGTAATTCTAATCCTAAAACAAAAGTTGTTCAAAGGCTAAAGGAAATTTTATGTACTCTTGCAGAAAGTAAATAATGCAACTGAAAAGTAGGAGAAGGAAGGAGGGAGAAAGGGAAAAGTATAAGAAACTAATTGATTGCTGCATAAGTCATACAGGAGAATTCACGGATGCTATTTAATCCTAACAAATGCAATAAGACTTGGTGATTTCTTAAAAAGAAGGCATTTTATATAAACCGATTAGCAAAAGTTATTTAAACAAAAATGTAAACATTTTTAAGATATCAAAACAACTTTTAAAAACCAAAGAACTGAATAAGGAAAGACATGGCAAATATAACATAATACATTAAAATACTCAAAGTAGTATAACAGAGTTGAAGCCAAATATATGAATTCTATCAATAAATGCAAATAGACGTAGCTCACTTAATTAAATACTAAGGTTTTTAGATGACTCGCCAATCAAGGGTTAATTCTATGCCCGTTATGTGAGGCACACTTAAAATACATTTGACTGAGAATGATTAAAAATAAGGACCAGGCAGAGGTATACTAAGCACTTACAGACAAAAATAAGGCAGAGGTTTGGATCTTGATAAAGGACAAACAGAATTCAGTTAGGGAAGATAGTATTAAATGTAATAGTAAATATGACAAAGCCCATAACTTAAAGTGAAAACTTAACAGCTATAAATATTTATGCACCAAATACCACAGCTACAATCTTAGTAATGGATTTTCAAAGTAAAACACATCATTAATGAAAGGTTTTAATACATAAATTATAGTTTAAGACAGATTAAATGACTCTCCCATCAGAAAATCTGAAAACTATAATCAATAAGACAGATTTTGTAGCTGTAGGAGAGTATCAAATCTCAATACATTAATAGTTCCATCTGAGTGCATGTATAAATTCATAAAATTTGACAACTTCCATAATCTCCACAAAACTAGAAATAATAATACATGATAAAATGAACTAAATATGTATACATGAGAATATATGGCATATAATTATAAGCAATCACTAGCAGGTTTATGAAATTATGAACTTAGAAATAAATGAAATAATTAGAATAAAAAGTTAAATATACAGCTCAAAAAAAATCTAGAAACAAGGTGAAAGTAAAGGAAGCTTAAGAAAATGAAAAAAAAATCAGGATAAAAACATATTGAGTTAGGAAATAGTAACAATATTTAATAAATCAAAAATTTTGTTCTTTGAAGTAAATGGACTGTATTAGTCCGTTTTCATGCTGCTGATAAAGACTTACCAGAGGCTGGGAAGAAAAAGGTTTAATTGGACTTAAACAGTTCCCCAAGGCTAGGGAGGCCGCAGAATCATGGCGGGAGGTAAAAGACAGTTCTTATATGGCTGTGTCATGAGAAAATGAGAAAGAAGCAAAAGCAGAAACCCCGGATAAACCCATAAGATCTCATGAGACTTATTCACTATCATGAGAACAGAACGAGAACCTGATTCAAATTATCTCCTACCAGGTCCCTACCAAAACGTGGGGATTATGGGAGTACAATTCAAGATGAAATTTGGTGGGGACAGAGCTAAACCATATCATAGACAAACCCATTAGTTTATATAACCAAGAGAAAAGGGAGAATGTAAAATGCTCAAAATATAAGTAAATAATGGGACTACTTTGTATTTAAATTACAAGTAAAGGAAACCTAAAATTTGTATAGAGAACATGGATGAGATAGATACATTTCCAGGCAATTTATCAACACTGACTCTAGTAGAGTTTAACATATCAGATTTCGTAGAACAAATGGAGAAAGTTACCTCTACCAAACTATTCAAAGGTAAAGAAAAATAAGCATATTATTAGGAATGGGGTATCCATCCCCTCAAGCATTTATCCTCTGAGTTGCAAGCAAGACAATTACATTCTAAGTTATTTGAAAATGTACAATTATTATTGACTATAGTTACCTTATTGTGCTATCAAATAGTAGGTCTTATTCATTCTTTCTAACTTTTTTTTGTACCCATTAACCATCCTCACCTACCCCAGTCCCCCCATAACCCTTCCCAGCCTCTGGTAACCATTCTTCTACTCTCTATGTCCGTAAGTTCAATTGTTTTGATTTTTAGATCCAACAAATCAGAACATTCTGAGCCTGGCTTATTTCACTTAACACAATTTCACATTGCATGCCTGTTTCAAAATGTCTCATGTACTCCATAAACATATATATCTACTATGTACTCACAAATTTTTTAATTAAAAAAAATTAAAAAAAGAAGAAAAAGAGACCAGATCTAGATGACTTCATACAGAATTGTTTTCCACACTTTCAAATACAAGTAACTCCAATGCCTCTGATGCTATTCCATAGCATATAAAAGAAGAAAAACTCAGTTTTTAATGAAACAAACATAATATCACTACCAAGGCCAGATATAAGTTGCATGAAAAAAGTAAATAACAGAATTAAGATTATGCAAAATTCTAAAGAAAATATTAGCAAATAGGCTATAATAGTATATTAAAAACATTGACTAAATTGGGTTCATTTCAGACATGAAAAGGAGTTTAAATATTATAATATTTACCTAATATAGTTAATATAAAAATATTTATTAATATAATCACTGAGCCAAAGTTAAATGCCAATACAATTTTGTCAGACATTTCCCAAATTTCCCTGTCTAGGAATTGCATACTGTTGCACTCTTACTATCAATGCATAGGAGTCTTTTTGAACAATTTTCCTATATTGTCAAAGGTATGTTTTTAAATCTATACTTTATTTAAATTGTGAGGCTAAAGATCTTTTAATATCTTTAAGGACTTTTGTTTTTTGCCCCCCATGAAATATACTTATTCTTTTTTTTTTTTTTTCTGCACATTCTATTCTCTTTTGGAGGAAGGTACTTTTGTTTTTCAGCTTTTAAGAACTCCACTTTATATATTAGAGATTAGCACTACAACTGTAATTTTATGCCACAATTCTTATCCCTGGGTTTTTCATTTGTCTTTTGATTTTCTTAAAGTTTGGATGCCTGACGATAACACCACCACAAATGCACATTGACATATATCACATGCATTCTTTATAGCAACAGACTGGAAACAAATCCAATGTTAATCAGTAGGAGATGGGTTGGATAAATTATGAATTATTCACAAAGGAAAGTTCTTAAAGTCATAAAAAATAATGAATTCTATGAACTATTTTTGAATTATTTCTAGAACATCTTTTTAAGGAACAAAAAGCCACTTCCAGTACAATGCAAACAAATAAATAGGAAGAAGAAAAACAAGCAATGGTTTATATATTCAAAAGTTAAATGGACTGAGGAAGACGGAAACAAACCAGATAACTGAAAATAAAGTAAAGCAATAGAACTGTATGTAAATTTTATAACAATCACACAGAGAAAAAAAAATTTCAAGTTCTCTTCAGCTCTGATTGTACTTTCTTAGCACGGTATATTCTAAGGGGGGAAATAAAGAGCTGCAAAGAAATCTTTAACAGCCAGTAATTTCATTGTTATTATATTAGTTTAGTGATTTAAAACCTGTTTTTTGAATATCATAGGATAGGAAACTAAACAAAATTAGAAAACAGAATTTTGGGAACAAAATGTTTGGAAGAAAAGAGATTCAAAATTTTCAAGTGAATTTGTGCACATTGGAATGGCCCAAGATATAATGACTCCCCAGCAGCAACGAGGATACCTAGTTTCCCCACCAAGAAATCTGGTTCTCCAAGAAACCAGGGCTTATAGGAGAAATTGGTGATTGTCAGATAGGATCAGGTGAGCCTAGCATATCTCATTCCAGGAAACATTTGAAAATGTAAAAGAAATGTGAGGTTTAATTGAAGAAATTTTAATATAGAGTGGGTATTAAATGAAATTAGAAAAAAATATTAGTTTTCTTAGATGATAATGAAATCACAGGTTCGTTAAAAAATTTTCTTAAGGAGATGCATGCTTACATACTTAGGAATAAACTATCACCATATCTAAAATTTACAATTCAAATGATTCACTAAAAAATATGTGATATGTGATATATACATGATAACACGGCAAAATATAAACAAAAGTTGAGTGTAAGAGATAGGTACACTGGTGATCACTGTATTTTTCTTTTAACTTTTCCAAATGTCTGAACTTCACGATAAAAAGTTAGAATGACTTAAGGGACATAACAACTAGTTGAGATAGGTGGTAGTAAAATGTATTTTGGATAAAACATTTGCCTATTGATTTCTCAATTGGGGACACTTGTGAAATGAGAAAAGTCAGTTTAAAATTTTACTTTATTAAGAATAAAGTTTATGCTCTCTTGTAGTCCCAGAGGATCACAATAGTTCAAGACCCACAGTTCGGTAGAGTTAGTTTTAGCCATCCCGATGTGATACCTGGTTAAAGAGAACATGTCCATAGTAGTCTCTTCACATCAGGTGGCTGACTTTAATCAGTCTTAGCTGTGGTGTTTCATCCAAGGTGGCTGGGTGAAGGATGTCAGATTTGGACATACTGTGAACTCTGAAGGAGAATGGTAGGGAAAAAAAATCCTTTAGGCATTACTAAAGGAACTACAGTAGGTGAGTGTGCACTTTTGTGATACCCTAGGATGAGAACCAGATCATCAGTTGATATTTCAGGAAATATTTATCCAGCATGGGGTGAAGTCCATTCTCATTTACTAAGGAGCCAATGTTAATTGTGGAGCAAAGGTTATATGCACAAAGCACTTGAAAAAAATATAAAATCACATGTATTATATACATGTGTTATAGAAAATAAGTGGATGCTATAAAATGCATGCTGTCTTGCATTGTCCTTTTTCCTCCTGTTTTCATGATACTAAAGTCAACCTTATTGCACTATTTCCATATTATTTTCATCACTACCATTAGCTTTGAAGTCTAATAAAATTTTTAAAAAGATTTTATTTATTTTTAAATCCACAGTAGATAAGAAATACTTGTTGATCCAGGCACAGTGACCATGTGTGCCTGTAGTCTCATCCTTTTGGGAGTCTGAGGCAAGACCACTTGAGGCCAGGCGTTCAAGGCTGCAGTGCACTATGATTGCTCCTGTGAGTAGTCACTGCATTTCAGCCTGAGCAATATAGCAAAGTCCTGACTCTTAAAGAAAATAAAAAAGAAAGAAATACTCGTGGAGAGATGGCACAGGGTGGTAAAATATCAAGCATTGCTATATGAAAGATATTGAAAGTTATTTGGTATAATGTAGACCTCCTCCAAGTCCAAATAATCTAATTTTCATAAATTTTATACACTAAGGAGAAAATTGTAAATCATATAGACTCACCAGTTTACAATATTCTTTAATATACAGAGTAGAAGGCAGTGAAATAATTTTTATTTCTATTTTGCATGTGAATAACTGAGGCACAGAGATGAAGTGATTAGTCCAAATGCCCTCACTAGTAAAGGGGAAAGCTAAATGGCCTGCAAGTTCACCCTCTTTCTTCTTTACCATGGTGCTTTTTTGAGTGACTGAATGTCATCAAACTAGTTTGTACTTGTAGATATAGGCTAGGGCTCGACTTGACTGGTGATGAAGTGAAGAACCAACACTTCACAACCATGAATTCTTTTTGCCTAATGTGCTTTGCATGATGAGATCTGGTCAAGTATGTTTTTCCAGTTGTGAATGGCTGTTGGGTCATGATAACCAATTTCTGGCTTCTTTTATTTTAATGATGGTTGGTGATTCACATTTTTTTTAAATTTACATGAGAAGAGTGGTGCTTTACTATTGACTTCACATGAACATAAGACATCTTAATGAGTTTTGGCACTTAGAGGGCATTTATGCCTTGGTTGCTTCTGAACCTTCATGGAATCCTATGCCAGAATCAAGCTTTCCAGCATCATTGCTCTTTTTAAGGAACTGTTAAAGGAGCCTGAGGGCTCTTGAACTTCTGATACTGATGGGTAGTGAGACACTCTTTTAACTTAATAGGTTTTTTCCACATTTGCTAGGCTGTATTTATTTTTTAATACCAGCAGCCTGGGACATCTGGAGGAGATCCTTGTGTATAATTCAGTAGGCAGACTCTTTTCCTACCTGTTGTTTTAGTCCTTTGGCTTTGTTTTTCATTTCAATTTACAGCTATCTGTGCATAAAGCACTTGATCTGTGTAGCTAATGTCTTAGACTGGAAGCTAAATGAATGTTTTCAATCTTTTCTTTCTGTAATAGTGTTTTTCCAAACAAAGAATTTTACAGGGAGGAAGGCAGAAGTTTATCTTTGTATCTGCTTTATTTAAAGGGGTTAAGCACATTTACCTCATTCAAATACCTACCTGTGACTCGCCCCTAATGTCTGTGTATCCATGTATTCATGTATAGGCTCATGTGTATTCATAAGCTACGATATTTGATTCATTTATGGTTTTCAGCTTTCAAACCAGAGCTACTCAATCAAGTAGAATTTATTTTTTAAAATTGAGCAAAGTAAGTTTAAAGATCATTCACTCTATCAGTATATATAAAGTTAATTTTCACTTGTTTTTAGCAAAAAATATAATTTTTTCTTCGTTGTTCTACCAAGCAGTAGAAAGAATAGAGTATGCCCTGTATTCTCATAAGGGAAGTAGTTGACAAGGACTGCGTGTTTGTGTGTAAAGGGAGAACCAATTTTTTAATAACAGATTTTTTTTCTTTCTTTTTTTTTTTTTTTAAATCACAGAGTATAGCCAGGCGCAGTGGCTCACGCCTGTAATCCCAACACTTTGGGAGGCTGAGGTGGGGGGATCACCTGAGGTCAGGAGTTCAATACCAGCCTGGCCAACATGGCAAAACCCCATCTCTACTAAAAATTTTAAAATTAGCCGGGCGTGGGGTGCACACCTGTAATCCCAGCTACTTGGGAGGCTGAGGCAGGAGAATTGCTTGAACCCAGAAGGCAGAGGTTACAGAAAGCCAGATCCCGCCATTGCACTTCAACCTGGGTGACAAGAGTGAAACTCTGTCTCAAAAAATAAAAAAAGAAAAAGAAAAATAAATCACAAAGTATATACCGACAGAGTGAAATGGGAAGGACAACAAGGATGAAACAGGAAGAATGGTACGGAGGGACCATTTTAAAATATAGTGTATTCATAGATGATTGGAGGTATATTAAGGCCAACAGAGCAGGAAATGACTGACATCAAAGATAATTTGTTGCTCACAGTTTCCAAGAGGCTGGGCATGTGCATGCCATGACACCTGGGGAAGCCCTGGGGTTGGTTAGGAGAAAGAAAGAGAAAAAGAAGAAGAGCCTTTGTGGCAGTTCCTGTGGGAAGGAATGGGTGAAGCAGAGTGAACAAACTGTAGGTTGGCTAGTTTGAATTATTTCAATGACCTCTAGGGCATAGGGGTTGTTCCTGGTCATCTGCTCCCTGTTCCTGGGGTGATTTGGGCAGGTGGATGCTGGCCCAGAGATGAGAGCCTGATAAAACCATGTTGGGGTGTGGGTTCTGGATTGATGAGTCTACATTTGAAAAGAAAGCTTGTGGGTGAATTGTTTAGTATCTCTAGGAATTGGCTCTCTTTGGGATCAGCAGTCCTTCTAAGGACAGCAAGGCCTCAGATGTGCAAGCACTATAGTAAAGAAAATAAAAGACATGGATAATACAGGGAGGAAGGGAAAGAGAGCTAGAGGTAGGTTAAGAAAGACAACATACAAAATGCCCTCCAACCTCTAATGATGTTTTAGAGATGTTATTAATACAAGTAAGACACCAAGGTTTTCCTTGACATATCCAAGAAGTTTTAAGCACTCTCTTTTCTTGGCCCCCACAAGCATTTTTAAAGTTCGACTATAATATAACAACACTTAATATGGTGCCTCAGATTTTACTTATTTTATGGATATCTGTTTTCTCTACTGGACAAGCAGCCCTGAAAGTTTGTACTTTATCATCTCCTTTGTGTAGCAGTGTCTAGCACATTCCACATTCTTATAAATGATTGAAGAAGGAGCAGAAAAGAAGACAAGAAAAATATAGAGTAAAAAAGGAATGTGCAAAGTTTCCAAAGACTGCTAGTGTAACAATGGGATTTGAGAGTAAATCTCTAGGAAAATATCAAATGACACAATTATCTTATAGAGAGGAGGCTAGGAACATGAATATTGCCCAGCAAAGCATATACTTTATATCTCTAAGGCCATCCATCTTGAATGATACATGGATCACTAACCTCTTGTTATGATTGATCCGTAGATTAATACCTGCCTGGAATTGTTGGGGAATGTTAGAATGGAAAATGAAATTTTTTAAAAAAGAGCTCATAATCATGTATAATATATAGGAATGTTGATGTTTGGACATGAAAAATGAGGATGAAGCACTATTAAAAGTTCAGTTACTATATTATAAAATCAAAAAGGAGTGAAACAAATGTGAGTACCATATAAATTAAGATGGGTATCTGTTTTTCCCAGTTAAGGAGATAAGCTGATTTGCAGCGATTCACTGAGCTAAAGAGAGAGTTTATCAGCAGAGTGATCATGAAGGCTTAGTGTGGTCATATCTGCTACCCTCAGAGTCTGACTGCAGTGTTTTTTTGTTTTGTTTTTTTTTTTTTTTTGTGATGGAGTCTTGCTCTGTCTCTAGGCTGAAGGGCAGTGATGCGATCTTGGCTCACTGCAACCTCCACCTCCCGGGCTCAAGCAATACTCCTGCCTCAGCCTCCTGAGTAGCTGGAACTACAGGTGTGCACCACGGTGCCCAGCTAATTTTTGTATTTTTAGTAGAGATGGGTTTCACCATGTTGGCCAGGATGGTCTCCATCTCTTGACATCATGATCCACCCGCCTCAGCCTCCCAAAGTGCTGGGATTACAGGCATGAGCCACTGCACCCGGCCCTGGCTACAGTTTGAAAGGAAGATACATGTAGAAGGAAACACTAAATTTGAAACTGAGTGCCTTTGGAAGAGGTGGTCTCACACTGTGAGAATCTAAATATAGGAGTTGACAGAGTAGGAGTTGTCCAATTTAGCCACTCACATCTATTGAGTTCTTGTTATTTCACATTTCCTAGGATACCCAAAGACCTTTGCAGGAGCCTTCATGGGGTTAGGAATAATTGTTAGAACAACTAAATGGACCCTATACCATGGATTATGTGAAGCCAATAAAAAACTGTTTGTGAAAACAGAATATAAAGCTTATATTCTTTCCCAGTCAGGTTTTGATTTACTGGTTATTTTAGCTTCTGGTCTCTGTGGTATAGAATCAATAACTGATCATTTAAAACAGTGGTGGCAAATAGGTTTAAACTTTCTTGTTATCTCCAAAGGATTGGTAAAACTGCCTGGAGTCTTACACTAAGTAATATTCTGAGGCTACGTCTCAGCTGAGCTGTAAAGTGCTCTGAGCTCAGTAAGCAGTGTCCACCTTGGACATCGTAGTTAGGCCCAGAGCCATTTGTGACAAGTATTCATTATCCCAATTCCAAATACCCTCCTCTATTTCTCAGGTAGTTTAATAATAATATTTTCAGGCAAAAGAACATATTAAATAATTTCTCATGTAATTCTATGAGAGTTATATCTCCATTTGATAATAGTAAAATAAAATATATTAAATTTGCCTAGAAATATTCATATATTTTTAAATGATAGATTAAAATGATCCATGAGTAGCATAAAAAGTACTGTGAAATCACTCTATCCCCACTGGAGACCTGAAAGCCCACGTGGACAACTATACAACCTGTGTGATTACAATTGTATTACCGACTCCCTTCAACCTTCTCCTCGCTGGCATAAAAATATTCAAATCCATTTTATGCTAGTCTAAATTAGCCACTAAAAAAGGCAAAATCATTTGTCAGCAAGATCTATGTATCCTTTCCTGTCTAGAATGAGATTTCAAAATACATTTGGTCTTTTTCTAAATCTCTCCAGTTTCTGTTCATTCCCATTTCCTTAGCTTTTATCCTTGGAGGGATTGAGTAAAGTATGAGTCCCTGGAGTAGAACAAAATAAATAAGCAAATAAATATATAGCTTAAACCAATGTAATTCTACTTAATATCAGGTTCCCCAAAGTTTCAGATGGCTGATTGGCAGTGGACCACTGACCCCAAATTAGACTTGACTTGATTTAGTTGTTATGGTTAACTTCGTGTAGTCACTAGAGACTATTTTACATTAAGCCTACCTCCCCAAAGTAGAATATTTTGAGTACAGAATATATTTATAACTCTATGTATTTTTATTGTTTTATTATTGCTCAGGTATTTGCTTGTTTTGATTTGCTATCAAATTGCCTGTCTCCTAGTCTTCGTTTGCTTACGTTTTACAGAAAGAAGTAATTAAAACTTCAAGCAGAAACCTGTTTTTGGTGTTCTTTGAAAATATTCAAAAATTAGTGACATTTAATATAAATGTAAAGATTGAGAATTATTGCCTCCTCTTTGTATCATGCTTTCTAGGGAATTACTGTAGAATTTGTGGACGTGTGTTTCAGTAGGAAACTATGCTCTGTCTGTAGCATATTCTTCCAGAGTATGTGATTCTAACTCTGATTATTGTCTTTGAACTACTTTCCAATTATTTATTAGTTGTAGATAACTAATGGATACGTAGATGGTGTCCTGTTTGGTAATAATTTTAGTTGATTTTCTCCCTTCTAGGAAAAGCGCTTTTGTCCTTATTTGCAAGCCAAAACAGCATTCCTTTATTTCATTTAAATTTGTGCATTTTTAAAGCAATATTAATATTCACTTGGTTCCCTCATATCAAATGAGTACAATAAAATCTTTAAAGCATGTTAATTTCTATGTTTGCATGAGACACATGATTTTAATTTTTCCTGAAAACTATCTTTCAATACCGCATTTAGAGGAATTTGTGATTTCTAATATTATGTTACTTTAGATCAAATATAAATGAGATCAATAATTATTCCAGAGTTAAGACATGTTACTTTGGAAGCAGTTTGAGTGTTGAAATTTATTTCAAATAGACTACTACCTCTTTTTCCTTTCCCTTCCTCCTCTTTTCTTTTCTTTTCTTTTTTTTTTATTATTATACTTTAAGTTCTAGGGTGCATGTGCATAACGTGCAGGTTTGTTACATATGTATACTTGTGCCATGTTGGTGTGCTGCACCCATCAACTCGTCAGCACCCATCAACTCGTCATTTACATCAGGTATAACTCGCAATGCAATCCCTTCCCCCTCCCCCCTCCCCGTGATAGGCCCTGGTGTGTGATGTTCCCCTTCCCGATTCCAAGTGATCTCATTGTTCACTTCCCACCTATGAGTAAGAACATGTGGTGTTTGGTTTTCTGTTCTTGCAATAGTTTGCTGAGAATGATGGTTTCCAGCTGCATCCATGTCCCTACAAAGGACACAAACTCATCCTTTTGTATGGCTGCATAGTATTCCATGGTGTATATGTGGCACATTTTCTTAATCCAGTCTGTCACTGATGGACATTTGGGTTGATTCCAAGTCTTTGCTATTGTGAATAGTGCCGCAATAAACATATGTGTGCATGTGTCTTTATAGCAGCATGATTTATAATCCTTTGGGTATATACCCAGTAATGGGATGGCTGGGTCATATGGTACTTCTAGTTCTAGGTCCTTGAGGAATCGCCATACTGTTTTCCATAATGGTTGAACTAGTTTACAATCCCACCAACAGTGTAAAAGTGTTCCTATTTCTCCACATCCTCTCCAGCACCTATTGTTTCCTGACTTGTTAATGATTGCCATTCTAACTGGTGTGAGATGGTATCTCATTGTGGTTTTGATTTGCATTTCTCTGATGGCCAGTGATGATGAGCATTTTCTCATGTGTCTGTTGGCTGTATGAATGTCTTCTTTTGAGAAATGTCTGTTCATATCTTTTGCCCACTTTTTGATGGGTTTTTTTTTTTTTTTCTTGTAAATTTGTTTGAGTTCTTTGTAGGTTCTGGATATTAGCCCTTTGTCTGATGAGCAGATTGCAAAAATTTTCTCCCATTCTGTAGGTTGCCTGTTCACGCTGATGGTAGTTTCTTTCATAAGGAACCAAAAAAGAGCCTGCATTTCCAAGACAATCCTAAGTCAAAAGAACAAAGCTGGAGACATCACAATACCTGACTTCAAACTATACTACAAGGCTACAGTAACCAAAACAGCATGGTACTGGTACCAAAACAGAGATATAGACCAATGGAACAGAACAGAGTCCTCAGAAATAATACCACACATCTACAGCCATCAGATCTTTGATAAACCTGAGAAAAATAAGAAATGGGGAAAGGATTCCCTATTTAATAAATGGTGCTGGGAAAATTGGCTAGCCATAAGTAGAAAGCTGAAACTGGATCCTTTCCTTACTCCTTATATGAACATTAATTCAAGATGGATTAGAGACTTAAATGTTAGACCTAATGCGATAAAAACCCTAGAAGAAAACCTAGGCAATACCCTTCAGGACATAGGCTTGGGCAAGGACTTCATGTCTAAAACACCAAAAGCAACGGCAAAAAAAGCCAAATTTGACAAATGGGATCTAATTAAACTAAAGAGCTCCTCTTTTCTTTAGTAACAAAATCGGTTAAGTCGGACAGATGTTTTTTTTAATGTAGTGACAATGTTAAATTAAAAAGACTACCAGTACAAATATTCAGAAAGTGTTGTATTTTTAAATTTACTACAGCAAACAAATAATTCTTACACTGTAAAGTTAACCATAGTCTCAGTGATAGAGTAAAGTGTTAAATTATCTTCACCGGTGAATAGCCCGCCAGCTTTGCAACCTGGGTACTTCCAGTCTTCCAGCATTTGCTCAACTCTTTTGAGATAAACTAAACACATTTCTTAAGAGGAAAGGAAAAAAATTCTGAGTTTAATTTTAAAATATTACTAGGGAAAAGACAAAATGAAATGCTTGTGCAGCAGCCGTGAATATACAGAAAGACATTATTTAATTTAAAGGTTTCATGCTCCCCACCCCCACAAAAAAAAAGGATCATGCCATCTTTTCCCTTTTATATTTCCTCCCAGGAAAAGTTAAGCATTATTCTTTCAATTTGAATTTTGCCTTTTTTTTAAAAAAAAAAAACTAGCTTTACTGGTCACCTAACTCCCCACCCCATACCTTTATGTGTTAAGGATTCAAGTTATTCTGACTTTTCTCAAAGTTTTGTTTTTTAAGTTAATGTTTCTTTGTGTAGTTACTTTTCATTAAACTTGCTATATTTGCCTCTTGCCTACCATGGGTCATAAGAAGATAAATATCAGACTTGAACATTTTGATTTAATTGACCACTTCTTCTTTTTAAAAGTTTTATGGAGTCAGAAATATAATCTTACACCTACTATTCATAATTTAATTGACCAAGTGTTTGTTTAGTTCATGTTGTGAACTGTTTAGGGCATGAGAACACACAAGTGAAAGTTGTAGGGCTCTTGACAAAGCACAATGCCTAACCATAATTTTAAGCAAACAGACCGATACCATAAGAGAAGAAACAGAAATTGAAAATAAGAAAGATTTAAGAAACAACAACAAAAAAATAAAATGATAAAAGTATTTGAGGAAAACAGTAAGCAAAAAAATTCAAAATAGGTACCATAGTAGTGCTTCCAGCTTCCCTTTTCCTCAAATAAAAAGGCAAGAAACACAACAGTCACCAAATGATATGCTTTTAAAACAAACAAAACCCATCAACTGCCCTAAAATTAATATATATATATTTAAAATTAGAGTTTGAAGGAATACATTTGTATTTGAGAAAACTGACTCAGAAAAACCAATATCAAGATATATTAAAGTAACATTATCAAACATTAAAGAAAAAGCATAAATAACTATTAAACATTTAGGAAAACCACCCAGTTACTTAGAAGAAATTCATATTTTTATCAGCTTTTAAATAGCAACACTTTATATCAAGAGAATTGGAGCACTGCACTTTTTTCCATTCTTTTATATATTTTTAACACTATTTGTACAAATTTAGGGGGTACATGTGAAATTTTGTTACACATTTATAATGCATTATAATCAAGTTAAGGTACTCATAGACAGAAAATGTGGGCCAAAAACTAAGTCAAGCCAAACTGACTTCCCATTGTAAAGTCCACTTTTATCTGTATCCAAGAATTTAGAAAATATTATTCCTGTAAATCCTTTCTGTGTCATTTACTAGAACATGAACTTCAGAGACAATAACCAAAGACACATTGACATAAATACTGAGGATGACGTTAATAAAATATTTGCTCATATAACTAATACAAAATGAGGACTATATGAAAAGAATACAGTATGTCATGTTGATATGCTTTGACAACGTAAATATGCAAAAATTGAGGGATAAGTGGGAAAACATAAGCACAAATCTTTGTTTAACTACTTTGAATAATCATTTTGATTGGTGATGTTGGTATTGTAATTTTGAAATTGTTGTGAAAGTAACACGTGGGGTGGCACAAGTACCTAATTATGTGGCATTTTATTTATCATCTCTAGTGATCTTGAAAATCACATTCTCAGGGTAGAGAAATGAGATACAGATATAAAATAAATGAGCTTATGTCAGTACCCTGCCATTTTGAAATTGAATGGAAAGTCATATTATTTTCAGGTCGTGAAGAATTTTCTCTTTGTAAGTATGTGTGTATGTGTGTGTGTTTTCTAGATCTGCTCATTGAAAATGTCAAAATAATGGCTAGTCTAATAGTAATGACCATTCCTGAAGTCCAAATGCAGCTTAGTGAAAACAGTTTTCCTGTTAAGACAAACATACAAACAAATAAAGACATCTTGGAGTAATATGTGATTTCAGAGATCTGGGTCAATGTTTCCAAGATAATCCAGAAACCTCTTGTCACCATAGATATCGCTGAAGCTATGAGAGCCTAAAAGGGTCATGGCTAATGGACTTAGGAGCCAATTTGAAGAGGTCCAGTGTCTAAAGAGGGGACAATTTGTCAAAAGGATAATAACTGTAATGTTTTGGTAAACTTCAAATATGTCTAAATGTGTGAGTTCAAAATGGACTTCGTAAATAAATTAATTAATTGGTCACCTTTACAAGTTGGCATAAATATTTCAAAGCCAATAAATAAGGAAATAAGTTATTCTAAATTAAGAATTGTTCTACTGAGTAATTACATAGGAGATGCAGAAAAATGTCTCTTCATATGTGTATTCTAGCTAATAATTGAAGAAGCAATGATCAAATCAGAATATTATCTTTTTTTGCAATGCCTAATAGGTTTTGAGCATCAGTTGCTGATAAACCTAAAGAATGAAAGACAGCTCTGTGGACCTCTTGACTGAAGAAAACACACCAACTATGAGGTAATTTTTAAAAATTCAAATCAGAATATGATCAATCTTTTATATGTAACTTGCAAGTTACAGGAAATACAGAAAACAGTGAAACATGTGAAACTCCACTACAGAGTCTTAGAAAAAGACACCCTGTGGAAACTACAAGTTAAATAACCCAGTTCTTTAACATATAGATTGTAGAGGAAGAGAGGGAGTGGACAAAAAGCAGAGAGTGATTGGGGGTAGAGAGAGAGAGAGACAAAGTTTTTAAAACAAGTAACTGTACTATTTAAAGATTTATATCTGGTAATAAAGCTATAATAAAAACAAGTAAATAATTACTTTAAAAGTCAGATTAGGCTTTTAATTAGAAGGAGGGTTGATGATTGACTCTAGGGTGGATGGCAAGTTCTATTTCTTCCCCTGGATAGTGGTTACAAAGGGTATCCATTACAAAGGTAACCATTTAAGTTATCTTTTTCTGAACCTATATTATGTTTTACCATAGAAAGGGTTGAATAGATATTGAGTAGCTCACTGAATTTTTTAGATAAGTGAAACCTCACCAGACTTCAGATTAAATTTCTAAAATTCATGTTAAAATCATAACACAGAACTATCTGATAGGGAAATTGCTGTTGCTGTGGCTTGTTACCCAACCATAGACTAGATACAATTGTAGAAACTATAAATCCTACTGGCACCAATGCCCCTTCTGCATCAGGAACCTGGCCTCGCCTTATAAACTACTTCCTACTTCCAAATACACATGCACACACTCATACCCAACCCCCACATTCCCCCCCACACACAAGAAAAATGAATTTTGTACAGATTCTCCTTTCCCATATTGAAGTCTCATGTAGTGAGAATAATAGCAGAGCCTGTTTGCAGGGAGGAGCATTTTCCTTAGAATTAGCATGCTATATGACTGAATACATTTCCTTTTTTATTTTCAGAAAGGAAAAAGGCTATACTGTTTATTTCTCTATATTTTCATTATTTTTATTTTAAAGTTTACAAAATCAAGAAATGCACAGGGAACACATTAATGGTCTCATGCTCTCCACCCAGTTCATGTTCATATTTTATTACTTTATCTTATTTTATGTATAAATGATGTAAGATATAACAGTTGATGTCTTCCTTGTTTCCTTCTCAAACTCAAAAGCTCTCTGTTTCCCAGTGGCATCATTTGAAGAGATTTTGCAAATATTTCTCCAGCCCATGTGTACAGCACACGAGCAAGGATTTTGCTAGAGGACAACAATTAGAGTATTTGGGGGTCATAGGGAAGCATGGTGTCTACTTTTATAGATACAGCTAAATTTCTCATTGATGTGGTTATACAAGAATTTGAGAGTTCTTTTTTTCCTATATGCCTGCCTGCTTGATATTGTTAGACTGTTCAGCTTTTGCCAACTTCATAATTGTTAAATAGACTTTCACTTGGTGTTTCCTAATGTTCCTGTTAGCACGGCATATATCAGTGAAACACTGGATTTTTAATTTCTTTTCTAAGAGCAAACCATACATTAGTCTAATTGATAATTGGATTGTTGGTAACTCAAGGGATAAATGTTTAAGGAGATGGTAACCTGTTCTCCATGATGTGCTTATTTCACATTGCATGTCTGTATCAAAACATCTCATGGACCCCATAAATATACACACCTACTATATGCCCACAAAAACTAAAAATTAAAAATAATAATGAGAGTGAAAATAAAAATAAATGGATAGATGGTGAACAATCCATAGCACAGAGGGTATATTCATTTTGTTCACTTGCCAAAGAGTAAAACACCTAATCTGATTATTATGGTGAATGTATACCAAATCAGGTGGAGAGTCTTGACATGAACTGATTCTCTGGATTTTTCTCTCAGAAATAAAGAATTTGAGCATGACAAGTATGGGTCCTATATTTGAGAACACTGAACTTGTAAGTTGATGTTAGAACTGAAGTTGCATTTTTGGGTGGCACTTTTGGGAGTTATGCGCATTGAGAGAATCAGGAAGATGGGACAGTGTCAGGACAGGGTCCCACAAGCTTCCTTCTAGTTCCAGGTCAAAGCAAAACCCAGCCACAGCATGTAACTGTAGCTCTGGAAAGTCTCCCCTGAATGCTTATAATAAATCACCTTTTATTTATGGTATGTTAAATGGACAGTTACTTGGGCTCAGCAAATCCCCTGTTATTTTATCTGTTTGGATATAGCAATCACTCTTCTCAGCAGAGACATTTGCCCTTTATGGCAAATAAATGATCAAAAATAAAGAACAGGCACTTTTGTACCTTCTGGGAAATGTTAATCACAGACTAAATCAGTCTGTGTTACTCTAGGCAGAGTGGAAAATAAAGCAGGTTTGTAATTAAAAGATCTGAGATAGGTTCTCAGTTCTACCACTCCTTAGCTGTTTGAAATCAGACAACTAACTCTTCTGAATATAAATTACCATATCTATGAGATAATGACAATAATATATACTTTTCAGGATTTTGGTAAAGCTTAATGAGATTAACTGAAATAATAGATGTAAATGTGCTTCATAAAACATGTAATCATAATATATAAATAATATAATCTGAAGAAAAAACAGAGTAAGAAAGCCAGTGCTATACCCTAATTTTCATATGTATTTGTCTTCCTTCTATTTTCTCTGGGTTAGAAACACAAAGCTTAGTTTCCCAGAGTGCTTTAAATTTTGTAAGAAAACATAAACTTTTAAAATGTGGCTTCTTTGGATAAACGACAAAGGAGCCAGAAAGGAAAGAAGGAACTCTTAGACATAAGCCATGCTTTTTGGAATTCATCAATCCTCCCCTTTTCTGCTCTCATTTGTTGGGGGCTACTTTTTTTTTTTTTTTTTTTTTTTTAACCATTACCCAGCTACCTTGCACAAAGCAGTAAGAAATTCCTAAAGAAAGAAATTCTTGGCTGATTTGGATGAAAAGTAGTGTTGCCCCTGATTGCTGAGCAAACTGAGTATATCACTTCGGTACTGCATTTGGTAGCATTTTGGGAATAGGGATTTAGAGATGATTTTCAAGATTAATGAAAGTTGAGATGGATCATAAGCTGGGATTTGATGGGCTCACTTGACCATTTTCACACATGGAGAAGAGGGATGTGTTCAGAAACTATATTAAGCTAGTGGTTATTAAATATTCATACCACATTCTAATTATTTTAGTTATTTTCTTATTTTTAATTATGGTAAATATACAAAACAGAAAACTTACCACCTCCATCATTTTTAAATGCACAATCCAGTGTTAAGTACATTCACATTGTGGTGCACCCAATTTCCAGAACTCTTTGCATCTTGCAAAACTGAATCTTTATACCCATTAAACGATAACCATTCTAATTATTTTAGAAGTGTATTCTCTTAAAGTGCTTGGTAAAGCATATACTAGATCAGAAGCAATACATCCTGTGCCTGTGTTCATGTAAACATGTCATTCTTAGTTGATAAACATATAAGCTGTGGGTGTAGGTGCAGATGTGACCAAGTCTGAGAACCATATGATGTACAGCCAGTCCTGGAAATGACATAGAAATAGATCAAGAAATGCCAGTCATAAAGATACAGATGTTTTAAGAGAATGGATCCCATGTTTCTCAGGAACAGGAGCTTTGCCAAAAGGCACAACAAGAAGGGCCTGAAACGGATGTCCGCCAACAGCACCAAGGCCCTGAGTACACAGGCTAAGCTCCCTGAAAGCCCAGAAAGGTCAAGCCCAAGATCCCAAAGGGCATCAACCATGAGCTTGATTGACTTGCCAACATCGCCCACCCCAAGTTTGGAAGGCGTCCTTGTGCCTGCGTCTCCAAAGGTCTCAGGTTCTGCTTGCCAGAAGTCAAGGCCAAAACTGAGTCAAACCAAGGCCCAGGCTGTGGCTGTGGCTCTAGCTCCAGCTCCAGTTCTGGTTCCAGCTCAGGGTCCCAAAGGTACCCAGGCCACCAGAAGGCTCCTGAGTCGAGGCTTTTGTCTGTCAGTGTAAAGATAGAATGATTGGTGTGACCACTGTGCTGCCCTCTGCATGGGGTTGATGTCCTCCTGTGCTATTTGAACAAATAAACCCAAGGCAGGATATGCCTAAAACAAACAACCAACCAAAACAACAACAACAACATAGAGAAGAGTCACTGGTTCTAAAATGTTTGTACATACTTTGGCACAATGTGCTTGGTGATTAAAAGGACTCTCATAACAATTATGTACATCAAAATATCAAAACATGACCTCAGATTTGGTCTAAATGACAAATTTGAATTGATTTAGTTCATTTTGCTGGTTAATGAATCTGTTGTTTAAAATGATGATAATAATAATAATCAGGACTTTGATTTCACAGAACATTTTGTTTGGATAGGAGCCAAGTTCCTTTGCTAAGGTTCATGGACAGTAGCCTCCCTTTAAGTGGTAAATGTAGGCTTTTGGACCCACCTAGAGATGCACATTACTGGTTTTTCTCTGAAGAAACTTTGGCAGACATTTCTCCAAGACATTTGCTTATATAGCAGTAAAACTTTTCCAAGATCATTTTCATGCTTACTTCAAGCAATTGTCAAAAAATGTCTTTTCTCTATTGCCTTTGCAACCCTAACACCCACAAGAACTTGGAGTTAAGTCAATTTCATAAAACAGCAACCTGTTGGGAAGGAAATTGACTAGAAGTGCAAATGACAAAGGCTTTTTGTTGTCATTTTTTAGACAAAGAAAAATGATTGGAATAAGAAGTAAATATAATTGATCATATAATCTTTCTTATCCTTAACCAACTCATTAGATTTTAAAGTTTTAATAGAGGTAAGCAAAGTCCAGTATTACCTGCAAGATGAAAATGGAAATGAGTACATGATAATTGATGTATATGTTTTTCTCGTTCTAGAGCTGCAGAAAAGCTAGTGGAATCTTTAACAGATGCTGCTTTGCTAGAATGATGTGGGTTATTATTCCTATTATTTCTTACTCTTCCATTTGAGGAGAATAGGCAAAACTATCACAGTAGGAGCAAATAAAAAAACAAAAAGGAAGCAATGAAAATGAAAGTTCTTCCCTAGATGACAAGAATTTATTTTGCAAAGTTTGAAATACTATTTATGTAAAGCAAAGAATAGAGTAACTCTTGAACTGTTCATCCAAGGGACTTCCTTGTGATTGTCCTCAATTGGTTAAATTGTTTCTTAGACACCTTTATGGAAAATAGTTGAATGTAAAATATTTAGAACTCTGGTAGAAATAATTTAAGCAAATGTTTATGTTTAATTAAATCATGTCAATCTGTTGAAAATAAGCAGTATAATGTCAGTTTCTCTGAAAAATGCACTGTTTTGACTAAGAAAAAAACTTCTGCCAAACATTTATTTTAAACAAATAATTAGATGGAGATAAGCATTTGAAATAAGGAATCAAAGAAAATAACTACTGGTTCCATTTTTCCATCATGTATTAATGCACTTATTTTACATCTTTAAGAGTAATGCGTTAAAATAAAGATACATGATACACATACATGCAAAAGAGCAGAAGCAAATGGTTTACCATTAATGGAAGGTTGTAGTAAAATCATTTTGATACCAGTCATGCTTTGTGAAATTATTACACATGCAAAGAGATTTAGAAATTAACTAGTATAATTCTGTCAAGCCGTGAAAATAAGCAAAGACAAACCAAATGAGAACAAATAAAGGCTATTTATTCACAGCTTGCTATAGCGAGGGAGTCAGCCACCATCCCTTGTGTTTTGGCACAGACTCAAAGGCAAGCAAAGTGGGAAAGCTTTGTAGTGGAAAAAAGGGAAGACTTCAGATATGACTCAACTGGGGGCTATTGGCATGAGGAAGTTTAGGGAGGCCAACTTGATGAAAAGCATCCAATGTGATTAACTAGGGGTGCGTATTTTGGTTTCTCTTATTGATCCTGAGTTGAAAGCAGGGACAAAAATTAGCGAAGATGTTAGTTATTAACGAAGCCCTGGCCATTTTGGGCTGATTGTTACAGGGACTTTTGGTTAGCTTCCTAAATCATTGCTAGAGATAGCAGTGAGAATTTCTACAAGTCCAACTTTTAACAGGCTGATTTCCTGGGTTGGTTATTGTAGATAATGGATGGTTTCTGGGTCAGGTTGCTGTAGGCTGTGAGTTAGAGTTACATTTATTTATAGGATTTGGTATTGTCCATTTGTAGGAAATGGTATCATCCATTTGTATATTCAGTCTCTCAAAACAAACCAGTGTGAAAAACAAAATGCATAGGACAATTAAAGAGATGATTTTGTTCAGGATACTGCATTGCAGAGAATGATCATTAGTGTGAAATGTATCAAAGATGAGGGCAAAACCTGAAGTTTTATAGAGGCAAGTAAACAAGTGAGTCATGAGGAAGTATAGAGCTGAGTCTCACTTGTGTGACTGAGGAAGAGTGCATATTGTCATCTTGGAATATGTTAGCGTCGGTGGTCATTTGCTATTAGATCGCAGAACATAAGGTACTGGGGGGATGTCTACACTTTGCCGACATTCCAAAGCACAAGGCTATTCAACATTGTCATCAGTAAACAGTGGAGTTTTTGAGATAAATCAAAAGCTTATAAACAATTAGTTGTTTGGTCTAATGCTCCCTGTAGCCATTATCTATCTAGACTGAACAAATTCTGCAATGTATTTGTATAGGAACTCAGAGAAGAGCACAATCACTTCTGACAGTTATTTGGGTATGATTCAAGCACGTATTTACATCTGGACTGGACTCTGAAGGATGGCTCCAATGTTGATGAGCATTGCAGATGGATAAAATGGAAGGCAACATGATCCAAAGCATGGCAGTGGTAAAATCTTAAAAGCTCTTTGATGGATTAGCAGCCTGTCATGGCCTTTTAAGGGCTTTGTGTAGGTAAATTTGGCCATGCCTAGAAAATAAGGTGAATACAGATCCCAAGGGGCCTGAATAATTTGCAAATCATTTAGTAGACAACGGAAGCTAATGAAGATTTTAACACACGGGAGTAATGTGTCGAAGTGATTCTTTAGGAAGGTCAATCTCATGGCAATGTAAAGGTTGTAAAAGTTGTCTCTTAGATAGAGACTAATGAGAAATATAGGAAATGTCAAAAATATACTTCTGGCCATGGAATATAAAGGACTGACCCAGTGTGGGGGAAGTGGTTTTGAGAGGAAAACGCAAAGGACAGCTGTAGTTTTTTGTTTGTCCAGTTTCCATTCTACTTTCCTCTGGTAATAGCCCATCAAAATTCTTTTTTTGTTTGGTGAATATTCCCTCCCACAGTCTCTTGTGAAGTTTAGACTTACTTATTTTGAGATGCCTGTGGGATAACTCTATGGAGATGTGTGCAAGATAGTTTTATATTGATTTTGGATGCTTAGCTTGTATTTCTGGCTTCCACCTTGCTTTCGGCTTCCCCTGTCAGTGAAAGGTGCGAGCATCCATCAAGCTATCCTACTTAGAAAGCTACTTCTTCCTCTCCTCTATTTCACAAATCCTACCAACAATTACACCTTATTTATTTTACTAAGTAAATAGATTTAAATCTCACCTCAATCACCTCTATGCTCCCTATCTCAACTGTCACTGTCTTAGTCCAGCCTCCTCCTCATCTCTTGAATAGACTTCTGAATAATCCTGTTAATGCTTCACATCCCTCCCTTTCCCCATAAATTCATTGCCTACGTTAACATCAAGGAGACATTTACAGCAAATGCAAATCTGGTCATGTAATTCCTTTGGCTGTTTCTATTTTCTCTTACCCTTAGATTGAACTCCTTTACATGGACTATAAGACCTCATATGACCCAGCTCTTTTCTATCTCACCATCCTGATTGCACTCTTTCTTTGTCTCTACTCCAGTGAGATAGATCTTCATTTAATTTCTTGGATTTATCTTTTTTGTTGTTGTTGCTGTCTCTAAGCTTTTAAATCTGCTTTTCTATCTTGTGATGTTCTTTTCCTCTGCCAATGTATTTTCATCTGTATCTCTTCACTAATTCCTATTTATCCTTTAGATAGTATATGTCTCTTTTTTTTTTATTTTTTATTTTTTTCCTTTCATGGGGACAAATGAGCCTGAAGTTTGTAGGAGTGGTGAGGGTTAGAGGTAGGCAGGTGATAGAGAAAACTCAAAGTAGGAGAAACTCCTCAAGGAGAGCACATGAAGCAAAGAGAAAACTGCAGAACCTGGGCTCCTTGGACAGCATCAGTCCTTCATTGAAAGGCAGAATAGCAGGAAAATTTGAGGGTAGCCAGGTAACAGGCACTAAGTGATGAGGTCCAAGACAAAGCTAGTGATCAACAAAATCAGGTGCATTATTGAGTCTGCTAGAGTTAAGATTTGAGAAATGGCGAATTCCTAAATTTGCCATTTAGGAATTTATTTTTATCTCTACTACTACTATAATACTGGGGATAAAAGTCAGGTGGCAGTGAGTTAAACAGTAGCAAAAAAGTAGAGATAGCAAGAATAAAATGCTCTTTGAGAGTTAAGGATGGCAAAGACTGGGAAGAAAAGAAATATTGGCATTTTGGCTTTAGGAGGATCAAGATGAAATAAAGGGGTGTGTGTGTGTGTGTGTGTGTGTGTGTGTGTGTGTGTGTGTATTATGAATTAGATGTAATTTTAATAGGACTGGGGAAAGGAGCGAAGATTAGTATTTTGCTACACGCTCATGCTTCCTCTTGGAGGAAGTGTCTTAAGCCATGTAAAATGTGGCAGTATGAGACTAAAATATGGGTAATCACAGTTAGTGTTTATCATAATCTTTTATATTGATTTTGGAAAATAACTAATATTAATAAGTGTTTATGATATGAAAGTTTTATTTACACTGTAATTGTTTTGAAGAATTTGGGCTTCTGTCAAAACAATCTAAATAGGAAACTTTGCATTTTCTTTCTAAAATGCTCTCAACTTCTCCCCGTAGCCTAGTCTATGCTAGAAAAGCATGGGAGAGGAGAGTTTGTGTGTCAGACCAGCATAGCAATGCAGCTCAAGCACAGCTATTACTTTCATTCTTCCGAGAGCAAAAACTTGGTCCAAAGATAGAATAGATTACCTCAGGGAGAAGTGAGTTCCACATCAGTGGGATTGTTCAAGCTTCTGAGAGCTGCTCAGATTGATGATAGGCCTTGATGATTTTTAAAGGCCCTTCCATCCTCAATAGTCTATGAATTTCACGTTTCCAAATGATTGTAGAGCTTGAATGCAGGCTACACGCCAAGTTAAGAGTAAATAGATGTGAGCTGTTAAAAAAGTAAGCAGTGAAGTGGAATATTGTTTTTGCTGGCAAGCTTTGTCGAGGATAATCTGCTTTAAGAGAATTGAGAGTTGATTCTATTAATTTTCATTGCTTCTCTTTTTAGACACATTTCAATCTTATGTTGACCAAAAAAGTAAGATTGAACTTCTTAGTGGAACATTTTCCTAGTCTCTAGCCTTTCTTGCTTAATATATTTACCTGCATTTTGATGGGAGTCTTATTTCTGAGTTAGTCTACAGCTTTTACTACAGCCTCATAGTGTAATGTGTGTCCGGACCCTAATGAGCGAATAAAGCTTTATATTCATGGGCCATTCCAAAGGAACTGGCTGGGTTCATCATCTCCCATTCTGCGTGTAGTTGGGTCTATGATGTCCTTCTCTCCCATAATTTCCTCATTCCTTTGATCACATACCCCCTTTCAGATGAGAAAACTAAATCAGAGCAATTGTGAATGGTCCAAGGTCATGGAGTTAATCAACGGAGAGAACATATCATGAACATCAGGAGAAAACATCGATAACAGAATCTTCAAAGGTGAATCATCAAGCTCCTGTCTTGACGCTGACATTTGGCCTTGTGCTTAGCGTTTTTGCATGTCTAGCACTCTAGGCATATTTTCCACACTGCACAAATTGTATTACTGCTGAGGCCCACATATTATTACTTGTAGAACAACTAAACAAGTATCATGAATAGCAAAAATCAAATTTGTATGAGAAGGCTCAATTCTCCTGCAAAAAAGAAAAAAAAAGGAAATTGCCTTTACTGAGAAAGAATTCATTAATATTTTTGTTATTCAAATAAAGAAGCATGATAAAAGAGGCAGAGCCATCAATTTGAAAAAAATTCTCAAATGTTTTCTTAGCTTTTTGCTTCATTAAAATAAGCAAGGGAAGAAGCCACAACAAAAGATGCCACCTTTCAGTGGGATTTATCTATTTGACAGAAAAAATATCACCAAAGCTATTTAATAATGTATTTCATGAATGCAAATGGGGGATATCTCACCTAAGTTGACTTACAGTTGTCTATATAATTTTATTTTGTGAGAGAAGGGTAGTTTTACATTTTTACTCTAGGCAACAAAGTTCATTTTAGAATGAGATACTTGAACATAATCAAATTTTTAATTCGATTTCTCAAGTGAGCAATCATGATAGCAGAGAAAGTGCTTTTTCCCATGCATGAAGTGAAGTGTAGTTTGACAAATATTTATTGAGTGCCTACTCTGTCCAGCACTGTTACAGGCACATTGTACACAGAAATGGGAGATAGTCACTGTTCTCAAGGAAGTCTGTCTCATGGGGGGATTCGTGGCCTTGTGTTTCTTAAAACTCTGAGTCTCATCAGTTGTAATTTTTAGAGCCATTTCTGTTTTCAAAGTTGCAGTAATTTTTCATCTTGGTTGATGGATTTCACCAGTTCTGCTCTCTCAGGTTTCATACAACAATATGAAGCATGTGATCTGGAAATATCTTGATGAGTAGCCCTGGCAATATTTCTCTTAAAAGCAGTGTCTCTGTTCCACTTCAGAACTTCTTAGTGGAACAGTCATTTTCCTAGTCTCCAGCCATTCTTAACTTACTTGATATATTTACATGCATTTTGATGGGAGTCTTATTTCTGAATTAGTCTACAGCTTTTATTATAAATAATATTTAATAGAACATAGTAAGATGAGAATGAAGACTTCTCATTTAGAGTTTCCACTTATTTTTTTTACCAGTAATTATGAAAGTTGTTCCTAGATATGGGAACAAAAAAAAGAACTGATTAATTTACAGAAAGCCAAGAAAAATTAGAGAGTTTATAGAAAACCAAGATGGCATGTTTTTCTTATTGTTAGAAGAGATAATATCAAATAATTCGGTATTCCTTTTTTTCACAAGACACAGACATCAGTATTTCACTACACTGAAAAATCAGTTCAGTGTTTTATACTGCAATAATCGTGAAGCCAAAGATAAATTATTGAATGAGTTAGTCACTGTTTCTCAAACTTTGAGTTTATAGATCACCTGGGAGACCTTGTTAAAATGCACATTCTGATTTGAGGTTTGAGGTGGGAACTGTTTTATATCTGCTGTACCCAATATAGTAGTCACTAGCCACACATGGCTTTTGAATACTTGAAATGTAGCTAGTGAGATGAAATATTTAATTTAATTTAAACAGCCACACATTGCTAGTGGCCTCCATATTTCACAGTGCATAATTAGTCTATCAGAAAAAGTCAGAAAATTAATGAATCATTGTCAGGCTTTAGGGGCTGTCTTATGTGTCTTATGTTTTTTATTTCTTTTTTTCTCTTTGTGTTTTTCCTGTTTTCTAGACAGTAGTGTGTTTTGCTATTCAACTGTCTTGAATTTCCTGGTAGAATCTTTGAAAGGCATGTGGTACTTTTTTTTTTTTCTTTCAGTTATTCTACTTATTTTTGACTGATGAAAGCAAAATTAATTTATTAATTAAAATAACATTTTGTTGACTTTCTCATCAGGGGTATAGCCAATCAGGCTTAGAATCATTGCACATGAAAACATTCCACGAGAGTTAATATACTACATTTATTCATGGAAAAACCTCTTCAGGCGCCAGACGTCAGAATAAGTAGACTTAATTTTGAATATATTTTCTCTTATGTCTTCATTTAGAACTAAGACTGTGTGTCTTTATCCTCTGCTAAATGAGAGAGTAAGAAAAAAATACTGAAGTTAGCAAGTATGATCAGTAGGTAAATCACCTAATCAATAATTACTCTGAATAAATGTAAAGACCCTTCCATTGAGTGATTAATAGTGTGAAATAAGTCTTCTCTAGGAGCATAAACAAAATCTACCAGCTGAGTACATTAAATGGACAGTGATTTTGACTCTTCTCTCACAAATATTTCAAATAATTTATTATTTATATATGTGCATAGTATTTATTATGTGACAGGCACTATTCTAAGTGCTTTTAACTAACACTTTTTTAATCCTTACAACAATTCTATATGGTAGAGTCTCAGACTCACTGACAGATAAGAAAACTGAATTGTAGATAAATAAAGTGTCTAGACTCAGATGGTGACAAATAGGAAGCAGGTTTGAAAGCTGGCAGGGCCCATGCTGTAAACCACTGTGCAGTGTTGTGTGGTGGGTTCAGTGTTGGTCTAATATTAAAGAATAGCCTTTCTCATATTAGGCTCTTTATTTTCAGAATATTTCAAGAATCACTAATTCATTAGCAGTCTTTAGAAGGAGAAGGCATTGTAATCATTCTTATTTCTGTTTTTCCTCATAACCAAGAAGGTGGAATTTTATTTGTGCATTAAAAGACTTTAGAACTTGATTCCTATACCTGTTTTACAGTACTTGGGTCATTTGTGGCAAACTTCTTCATCTCTAAACATCAACTCTCTCATCCCTCAGAGTGATTAATAATAGAGCCTACTTCATGATGGTTTTTATTAGAATAAAATGAGAAGGTATATAATTCACAGAAAATACCTACCACAAAGCTGTTAAAATGTTAATCAAGTTCTCAAGAAATATTAAAACAGATAGAAGTTTAAACAAAACTAATGTCAGTATATGAAAATGTTGACTGAGACTAGCTCCATGTAACAGAAGCAAATACAAACTGGCATGTAAATTTGATGAAATTCAAATACATTAATCACAATGAACATTTCACTAAAACTATTTATTTGACAAATAGAAAACAATTAAATGTATAAATAGATTCATTTCCCTATTCACTATATAAATTTTATATACATGATAGAGTCTTAATTTTTGTGTTTCATTGACATGAATTTTAATGGTGCATTGGATATAAAATGTCATACAGGTTCATCGTATTCATTCCTTTTTTAAAATGTGTAATACCAGTGACATCAAATGCTACCATGAATAATTGTGCCTGCCAAATAAATCATGAAGCTGAAGGATACTTGGGGCAAATATTTTAATTGATTAAATATATAGTTAACTTTCATATAAGATTTTATCTTTTCTTTAAAATCTTATTCATCAAGATTGACATATGGTTATAAGGTAATAGGATTCGGGTGGTTCCAAGATGGCCAATTAGGAACAGCATCAGGCTACAGCTCCCAGCATGAGCGACACAAAAGATGGGTGATTTCTGCATTTCCAACTGAGGTACTGGGTTCATCTCACTGGGGAGTGTCAGACAGTGGGTGCAGGACAGTGGGTTCAGCCCACCAAGCGAGAACCAAAGCAGGGCGAGGCATCATCTCACCCAGGAAGCACAAGGGGCAAGAGAATTCCCTTTCCTAGCCAAGGGAAATGGTGACACATAGCACCTGGAAAATCGGATCACTCCCACCCTAATACTACACTTTTCAAAGGGTCTTAGGAAACGGCGTACCAGGAGATTATATCCTGTGCCTGGCTTGGAGGGTCCCATGCCTATGGAGCCTCCCTCATTGCTAGCACAGCAGTCTGAGATCTAACTGCAAGGCACCATCGAAGCTGAGGAAGGGGTGCCCATCATTGCTGAGGCTTGAGTAGGTAAACAAAGTGGCCAGGAAGCTTGAACTGGGTGGAGCCCACTGTAGCTCAAGGAGGCCTGCCTGCCTCTGAAGACTCCACCTCTGGGGACAGGGCATAGCCAAACAAAAGGCAGCAGAAACCTCTGCAGATTTAAATGTCCCTGTCTGACAGCTTTGAAGAGAGTAGTGGTTCTCCTAGCATGGAGTTTGAGATCTGAGAATGGACAGACTGCCTCCTCAAGTGGGTCCCTGGCCCCCGAGTAGCTTAACTGGGAGGCACCCCCCAATAGGGGCAGACTGAGACCTCACACGGCCAGGTACCTCTCTGAGACAAAGCTTCCGGAGGAACGATCAGGCAGCA
>NW_012116400.1:1277741-1279237 GCF_000951035.1 Colobus angolensis palliatus
TGAGACCTCACACGGCCAGGTACCTCTCTGAGACAAAGCTTCCGGAGGAACGATCAGGCAGCAGCATTTGCTGTTCAGCAATATTCACTGTTCTGCAGCCTCCGCTACTGATACCCAGGCAAACAGGGTCTGGAGTGAACCTCCAGCAAACTCCAGCAGACGTGCAGCTGAGGGTCCTGACTGTTAGAAGGAAAACTAACAAACAGAAGGACATCCACACCAAAATCCCATCTGTATGTTACCATCATCAAAGACCAAAGTAGATAAAACCACAAATATGGGGAAAAAACAGAGCAGAAAAGCTGAAAATTCTAAAAATCAGAGCACCTCTCTCCCTCCAAAGGATCGCAACTCCTCAACAGCAATGGAACAAAGCTGGACAGAGAATGACTTTGACAAGTTGAGAGAAGAAGGCTTCAGACAATCAAACTTCTCCAAGCTAAAGGAGGAAGTTCAAACCCATCGCAAAGAAGCTAAAAACCTTGAAAAAAGATTAGACGAATGGCTAACTAGAATAACCAATGTAGAGAAATCCTTAAATGACCTGATGGAGCTGAAAACCATGACATGAGAACTACTTGATGAATGCGCAAGCTTAGTAACCAATTCGATCAACTGGAAGAAAGGGTATCAGTGATTGAAGATCAAATGAATGAAATGAAGTGAGAAGAGAAGTTTAGAGAAAAAAAGAGGAAAAAGAAATGAACAAAGTCTCCAAGAAATATGGGACTGCATAAAAAGACTAAATCTATGTCTGACTGGTGTACCTGAAAGTGACGGGGAGAATGGAATCAAGCTGGAAACCACTCTGCAGGATATTATCCAGGAGAACTTCCCAAATCTAGCAAGGCAGGCCAGCATTCAAATTCAGGAAATACAGAGAATGCCACAAAGACACTCCTCGAGAAGAACAACTCCAAGACACATAATTTTCAGATTCACCAAAGTTGAAATGAAGGAAAAAATATTAAGGGCAGCCTGAGAGAAAGGTTGGGTTACCCACAATGGGAAACCCTTCAGACTAATGGCATATCTCTCGGCAGAAACTCTCCAAGCCAGAAGAGAGTGGGGGCCAATATTCAACATTTTAACAAAAAGAATTTTCAACCCAGAATTTTATATCTAGCCAAACTAAGTTTCATAAGTGAAGGAGAAATAAAATCCTTTACAGACAAGCAAATGCTTAGAGATTTTGTCACCACCAGGTCTGCCCTACAAAAGATCCTGAAGAAAGCACTAAACATGCAAAGGAACAACTGGTACCAGCCACTGCAAAAACATGCCAAAATGTAAAGACCATCAATGCTAGGAAGAAACTGCATCAACTAATGAGTAAAATAACCAGCTAACATCATCATGACAGGATCAAATTCACACATAACAATATTAACCTTAAATGTAAATGGACTAAATGCTCCAATTAAAAGACACAGACTGGCAAATTGGATAAAGAGTCAAAACCCATCAGTGTGCTGTATTCAGGAGACCCATCTCAA
>NW_012116400.1:1286437-1288509 GCF_000951035.1 Colobus angolensis palliatus
TTAAAAGAATTAGAGAGGGAAGAGCAAACACACTCAAAAGCTAGCAGAAGGCAAGAAATAACTAAGATCAGAGCAGAACTGAAGGAGCTAGAGATGCAAAATACCCTTCAAAAAACCAGTGAATCCAGGAGCAGGTTTTTTGAAAAGATCAACCAAATTGATAGACCTCTAGCAAGACTAATAAAGAAGAAAAGAGGGAAGAATCAAATAGATGCAATAAAAAATGATAAAGGGGATATCACCACTGACCCCACAGAAATACAAACTATCATCAGAGAATACTATAAGCACCTCTACACAAATAAACTAGAAAACCTAGAAGAAATGGACAAATTCCTGGACACATACACACTCCCAAGACTAAACCAGGAAGAAGTTGAATCCCTGAATAGACTCATAATAAGCTCTGAAATTGAGGCAATAATTAATACCTTACCAGCCAAAATAAATCCAGGAGCAGACGAATTCACAGCCGAATTCTACCAGAGGTATAAGGAGGAGCTGGCATCATTCCTTCTGAAACTATTCCAATCAATAGAAGAAGAGGGAATCCTCCCTAACTCATTTTATGAGACCAAATCATCCTGATACCAAAGTCTGGCAGAGACACAACAACAAAGAAGAGAATTTTAGACCAATATCCCTGATAAACATCAATGCAAAAATCCTCAATAAAATACCGGCAAACTGAATCCAGCAACACATCAAAAACCTTATCCACCATGATCAAGTGGGCTTCATCCCTGGGATCAACATATTGTATATGGGTTCAACATATACAAATTAATAAATGTAATCCAGCATATAAACAGAACCAGAGACAAAAAACACATGATTATTTCAATAAATGCAGAAAATGCCTTTGACAAAATTCAACAGGCCTTCATGTTAAACTCAATAAATTCGGTATTGATGGAACGTATCTCAAAATAATAGCTATTTATGACAAACCCACAACCAGTATCATATTGAATGCACAACAATTGGAAGCATTCCCTTTGAAAACTGGTACAAGACAGAGATGCTGTCTCTCACCACTCTTAGTCAACGTAGTGTTGGAAGTTTTGGCCAGGGTAATCAGGCAACAGAAAGAAATAAAGGGTATTCAGTTAGGAAAAGAGGAAGTCAAATTGTCCCTGTTTGCAGATGACATGACTGTATATTTAGAAAACCCCATTGTCTCAGCCCCAAATCTCCCTAAGCTGGTAAGCAACTTCAGCAAAGTCTCAGGATACAAAATCCATGTGCAAAAGTCACAAGCATTCTTATACACCAATAGCAGACAAACAGAAAGCCAAATGATGAGTGAACTCCCATTTAAAATTGCTTCAAAGAGAATGAAATACCTAGGAATCCAACTTACAAGGGATGTGAAGGACCTCTTCAAGGAGAACTACAAATCACTGCTCAACAAAATAAAAGAGGACACAAACATGGAAGAACATTCCATCCTCATGGATAGGAAGAATCAATATCATGAAAATGGCCATACTGCCCAAGGTAATTTATAGATCCAATGCCATCCCCATTAAGCTACCAATGATTTTCTTCGCAGAATTGGAAAAAACTACTTTAAAATTCATTGAAACCAAAAAAGAGCCTTCATTGCCAAGGCAATTGTAAGCCAAAAGGACAAAGCGGAAGGCATCACGCTACCTGATTTCAAACCATACTACAAGGCTACAGTAACCAAAACAGCATGGTACTGGTACCAAAACAGAGATATAGACAAATGAAACAGAACAGAGCCCTCAGAAATAATACCACACGTCTACAACCATCTGATCTTTGAAAAACTTGACAAAAACAAGAAATGAAAAAGTATTCCCTATCTGTTAAATGGTGCTGAGAAAGCTGGGTAGCCATATGTAGAAAGCTGAAACTGGATCCCTTCCTTACACCTTATACAAAAATTAATTCAAGATGGATTAGAAACTTAAATGTTAGACTTAAAACCATAAAAACCCTAGATGAAAACCCAGGTAATACCATTCAGGACATAGGCATGGGCAAGGACTTCATGTCTAAAACACCAAAAGCAATGGCAACAAAAGCCAAAATTGACAAATGGG
>NW_012116400.1:1289354-1298881 GCF_000951035.1 Colobus angolensis palliatus
GCACATGTACCCTAGAACTTAAAGTATAATAATAAAATAAATAAATAAATAAATAAATAAATAAATAAGGCAATAGGATTCATTTTACTTTTAAAAAGATTATTTCATATTTGAATTACTTTTGACTCTCAAGGTAACTCCAGGGAGTTTGTTTTTATTGCAACAATGAGGCCACTATCTCAAATATTTTTGAACTCTTTTTTGTGAAACTTCCTTCATAGTCTCTGACATATTCATTAGAATTCAGCAACTGTTCCTTCTTGACCATTTGAAAATGGATTTAAGTTTTAGAGAGCACTTAAAGAATGACTTTGAGAGTCATTCAGAACAAAATCTATACAATAAGATCGATGATTAAAAATCACTTACTGTTTTGAGAAAAACTAGTTGACATACAATTATGATACACAGTTACAAAGAAATGAGATGTTGCCAGCCACCCTGAGGCTAATAATACCAGTATCAACAAGAACTTGTTAAAGTTCTAATATGCTCCAGCCACTGTATTAGGTGATTAATCCATATCATTTTATATCATCTTCAGAGCAACTCAATATTATTTTTTCCACCATTCAGAAAAACATATTGAGACTTAGGTAATATTCTCAAGGTCATACGTTAAAAAGCAATACAAGATTTGAAATATAGGATTGAATAAATCTAAAACACATGCTCTCTATAATACTTACATTGTTCTGAAGGAATTCTTCCCAAAGGCTTTAATCATCATGAGTAAGGGCAGCGTCAATGGAACGATACATGATCTACCTGCGTGATAAACACTGCCCTTCATTTCATTACCTGGGTAGATCATATATTGCTCCATTGATGTATTTGTAAAAAGAAATCTCCTTATTTTTAGGACAAACCTCTTATATACTGGTAAATTTAAAACTTCAAGTGCTGATCACAAGTATGGAGTTTTTATTAAATATTATGCCGGGTAGAATACTTATTTGTTTGTCTAAATGAAACTAAACTATGAACTATTGAATTCAATGTAATGTCTTTTAATATCTATAGTTACTGCAGTGCTTCAGTTAGAGAAAATCCTTGTAGATATTTTAATATTGACTATTTATAATTATGATGACTAAAGTAGGAAAGTCTTTTAGATATGCTCTAGTGAGTATGGATTTATTTCTACCATGCCATTTTCTCTAGAACTTATAACTACCTTTGGTTAATGATACTGAATCTTCCCGACTTTCCTCTTTCTTTTACTAATGCTTGTTTTCCAACTTCTTAGCTAATCTTGTTTTTCTCACTTTGGCTCTTTTAAATGGGTAATCTTTGGGTCTGGAATTGAACCATATTATTTTCTTACTCCTCCTGTCATTAAATCACCCCTGATACCCACTTGAGTGTTCTGCAGGTAACTTAAAGTAACTCAGCTCACCCTAACTCAAAACTCCTTCCTTCGACAAATTTGTTCCTATACCAGGACTTGCTTTCTTGGAGAATGGTATTACTATACACCAAATCATTTAGACTAAATAAATAAAGGAATAAACAACAATAACAACAAAATAAATACACAACAAACAACCACCCCTCCCCCAACCGAGTTATCTTTGATCCCTGGTTTTGGAATCTCTGTGTAGTCCTCAGCAAACCCAGCCTCATGTATGTCATTTACCAAGGCAGCATTTCTTGTTGGTATTGCATATGTGGGGAGACTCTAGGAATTACATTCAGTTGCCTTAGCTATCCAGTTAAAGAAAGGGGAAAGCCTTTGTCCATAGCTGTGGATGAAATCGAAAAGTTTCTCCCTTTAATGCTCTATGCTCACCTAGGAAAATATCCCTGCCAAGTGTTCCCTCCTCACTGCCACCTTAACAGAAATCTGTTAAGCCAATCCTTTCTGTATTAGTCTGTTCTCATGCTGCTAATAAAGACATACCCAAGAGTGGGTAATTTATAAAGGAAAGAGGTTTAATTGACTCACAGTTCCATATGGCTGGGATGGCCTCATAATCATTTTGGAAGGCAAGGAGGAGCAGAGTCACGTCTTACATGGTGGCAGGCAAGAGAGAGCTTATGCAGGGGAACTCCCGTTTAGAAAACCATTAGATCTTGTGAGACTTATTCACTACCAGGAGAACAGTATGGGGGAAACCACCCCCATGATTCAGTTATCTCCACCTGGCCCCACAAGTGATACAAGGGAATTATTACAATTCAAGGTGAGAGTTGGGTGGGGTCATAGCAAAAGTATATCACTTCCTAAGCTAATAATAATAATAATATTAATAATGTTAAATTACAGCTAGCATGTTTGGAATGGCTACCACGTACTAGTAATTGCTATGTACACTGTGTACATAATATTCATAATATTTAACTTCATCAACTTCTCTGTGAAGCCAGTGTTAATACTTCATCCATTGAGATCAAGATACTGAGGCCCAAAGAAGCTCAGTAGCATCACACAAGTAATGAGAGGGAAAGGCAGATTTTAGTCCCATGTCAGGAAGGTTTCAAATCTGGAGCTCTTTTCACAATCTCATGTTACCATGGCTTAATGCATTATCTCTTCCAGATTTATTTCCATTTAAACAGAGAGCTTATGGGAATAATAGCTTCAAACAAATGGGTGTATCTCCAAAGAAAGACTTTCAGGAGCTATGGATTTTATTCACATTGCCTGAATTTGCCAATCATCTAAGCAAAATTTCACCTCTTGCCATCCCCTCTTCTAAGAGTTGTCAGGTTTGTCTCTGCAGATGAGGAATCCAATGACTGGAGTCCTTGAAAACCTCTAGAATGCCACTGCCAGAAACACTATCATACTCCAAGTGTCTAACTTGTTATCACATAAACTTGTTATGAATTTTTTTAGTTGCAATGATCAGAAAAACTGATCTGTAAATGGTTTAAACAAACATAAGTTGGTTTTCAAAAAATGTCCAGGTATAGTCAGTGATACAGATGACTCACAGGTTCACTAGTTTTATTAGGGATGCAAGCTGTTGTTAGTTCTTGACTCTGCATTTCTTACTGAGTTGAATTTTTACGTCGTGGTCAAAATGAACTGCTGCAGTTTCTGACATCAAGCCTTCATTCAGCAAGGAAGGAGGGAGGGAGGGAAGGAAGAAAGGAAGAAAGGAAGAAAGGACAGACGGATGTAAGGACTCTACCCACATCTACCTTCTTTTATTGAAAACACAAAAACTTCTCTAGAAAACCCAGAAGACATTCATGTGCAATTCAGCACATGTGGTTACTTTTAGTTGTAAGAGATGCTAGGACGGCAGAGTTATTCTCTAGGGCTGTGCACCTGGCTACTGGACTTGTTAGCCAGGTAGAAGAGAATAATGGATATGAGACAAGTAACTAGTAGAATCTGCCACACTTCAGAGAGCATATATGAATGCCATTTATCCTTTTTCATGTTGGCAGGGCCTTTGCATTTGTCATCTTTATATTTCTGTAAGCGCTCATATCTGGCCCATTGTTAAGTACTTAATAATTTCCTGATTTTTAATACAAATGTGAAAGTATAAAAGCTTTAACATTTTCTTCCCAAATCAGCCTTAAAAAATGGTTTCAATAGGTTGAGAGTCAGAAGAAAAGAATAAGAGAAGCAGAAGAAACAGAGAATGAGAGCAAATGGAGAGAGGAGGTGAAGTACCCTATGTTGCTCACAATTTTGGAAAGAAAGAAAACTTCTGGGCTAAAGAAATCTAATCTAGTTTAAGAAAAGAATGGTTTTCTTGACTATGTGGCCCTAGGGTCCCTGCCATGACCATAGTGAAATCAGTGTATGATTGCCCACATTCTCTTACCCTATGGGGCTCCTGGTAGCACAGGCAGACACATTTAAGTGGAGTTGGGCTGGGCACAGGTGAGGACTGTTCCTCTTACCAGGGTCTTTTTTTAAGCTTGGACCTGGGAACATTCAATAGATGCGAAACTTGAAGTTCAGTTGTAGCTTCTCTACTGAGGAGGTACACCATAAAATATGATTTTTGTTTTATTCCCCTACAGTGCAAAAATTTAATGTGTGGCACACTAGGAAATAACTATTTAATGTAGTGCCCTTAAGAAAAAAACACATTTCTGAGCAGCACAAACATACGCATCCAAAGGAAAGTCATTATTTTGGCTTTGTAGCTCACATTCCCCTTTGTTTTCTTTCTTTTTCACATGTGATAATCAAGTTACACTTTCTATAGTCCATCAGATTGTTTGAAAGAATGAGGTGGCCAATGACAGGGTGGCAGAGAACAGTATTTGTGTTTGTCCATTGTCAGAGTTGGGCTGCTCTCAGCACCTCGGGAGAGGATGGTAGCATGTTCCGGCTTGTCCTTTGGCTGCCCTGACATTGCATTATCTCTAGGTCAGCGACTCTCCTGCCATTATTCTCAGGTGGTCCCCCAGGATCTTGCTCCAACAACCACTAAGCCCGTTAAAGTGTAAATAGCAATATGACAAATCTCTGTTCAATTTATAGTGTTTTTACTGTGGGCTGTGGTTGCAAAAATTCTATCTAGTTTAGAATTCTCTAATGACCACAACCAGCTCAGATATACAGGCCAATTTAAAGCCAATGTTTACGAACTGTAAAATAGTTGAAAACACACCTTAAGAAAGATTGGTGCTGTGGTTTTAAATTTAGTTAGTTCCTAGATACCAAATGTATGGATTTTTAACTAGTCGTATGGCTTCAAGAAAATAGAGCAAGAAAATCTCCTAGGAAATCACATAAAAGAGAAATGTCTTGGTTTGTATTATCTACCTTAGGGGTTCATCACAGTGTAAGTTTCAAGGCTTATTGTTTTTAACGCAGTGTTTTCTTACAAACTTCTATTTGAAATATTTATGACAATGCTCTGGTGGTTTCTTTAATGGGGTTTCAACATTGGCAAGTGGGGAATGAGAACCACACATGGTGCCTGATTTTTGAGCTATAGTCTGTGAGCAAAACCAGATAATTCACTTTATACTCATCCTGCCTTAAGAATTCCTAATTTCTCATTACCAGCCATGGCCAAGCATACCTGTGGCCAGGCAATGCTTGTTTTGCATTCAGGGGCCACTAGAGCAAGAGCTCCTTTTAAGCTATGGTGAAGTAAAAGAAATGTGAACTATTATTGAATCACAGTTAAGTGATCTTGGAATTTCAGGGGTGGAAAAAAGCATGAAGCACACAAAACTAGAAAATTTTTCCTTGAAAGGGAATCATATGGAAAACTTGGGAACAATTTACATAATGGAAAAAAGTCACTGGACCTGAGATACTTAAATTTTAGGGTAAAATGTAAAATATCTGTTCAATTTGACTAGGCAAAATTCCCCTGGCAAGCATTGAATTCTAGCTTGTGTCTTTCGAAGGTCAGCTGTTATCTGGGCACTGCACTTAGCATTTATATTTTTAAAGTTAAAACAAATTAAATTGGTAGAAACATTAAAATATGACTTTCTAGGAAAGCCCATTGTCTCATTGGGAATGATGAGGCTTTCCCTAGATTTTCATTACTATGAAGAGTCTTTTCCTAGATTTTTCTAATTATGAGCTTCATGAAAACATGCAACGAGGCTTATTTAGGTTTTAGACTTAGAGTTTCATACATTCATTTTTAACAAATATGGAATGCCTATTAAGTGTTAAGTCTGTTCTAATCACTGGGAACACACAGTTAACAGAAGAAACAATATCCCTGCTAGTAAATAGTGCAATGTATTAGAAGGTAAAATGCACTACATGAAAGAAAAAATTAAAAAAGGAAAACAAGCATGGTAGAAGGGTAATGTTAATGATGATGGCCATTTTTTGAAAGATGGTTCAGAAAGGCCTCCTTGAGAAGATGGTATTGGAGCAAAGACTTGCAGGAAATGAAGAAATGTCATATCTGAGAGAAGACCATTCCTGATGTGAGTGTACAACAGGCAAAGTATCACTGAAGGAACATCAAGGACATCAATGTCATTGGAGTTGGGATTGGAAGAGTACAGGAGGAAAGGTCAGCAAGGTTAAGAAGGCTCCATCACCAAGAGCCTTGTGGTCCACCGAAAGGTCTTTAATTTATATTCTCAGTGAAGTGGGAAGCCATTGGAAGCTGATGAGCAGAGAAAAGATGTAGTTTCCCTTGTGTTTTAAGAGAGTCAGTCTGATTATGTGAGAATAAATGGAAAGTAATTGATACCTTTGGTATCAAGCAAGGAGACCTGTAAGGAGTCTATTGTTACAATGCAGGTAAGAGATGATGATAGCTTGGAAAACTGGTGATAAATTGTCAAAGTTTGAATATATGTTTAAAGTGGACTTAAGGAATTATGCTGATGCATTGCATGTTGTGACTAGGAGAAGAAGCAGCATCAAAGATGAATCCAAGACATGGGGCTTGATGATTGCACAGAGATGTATTTATTCTTATCTATGTAAATACCAAAACAGAGATGAAAAAGCCTGTGGATAGGTCAAGGTTGTGGGAAAACAATCAAAACATCTCCTGTATATGTGCAGTTTGGAATTAAACATCCAACTGAAGATGCTGAAGATGAAATTGCATATGTAATTATGGAATTCAAGAGAAAGATTAGGCTGAAGATAGAAATTTGAGCTCAAAGTTTGCATTCCAAAATAAATGAAAAATTTATAAATGTTAATTTTTGGCCTCAACTGAGTAGTATAATTCTTCTAGAAGATTTTCCACTTTTGGAAATCAAATCTATTGCAACATTCACATTTATTTATGCTTCATTCACTCAACAAATAATGACTAAACTTTGTCCACATACTTGGGAGTGTACTTATACAGGTATTACATTCTCATGGAGTTCATGCGCAAGAAAGGGAATGAAAGAAGAGCCATATTGTCCCAACACATTGTGGTAAGTGCATGTTATGGACAGTAGAGTGTTGTATGGCGTAGAGAACAGTGGCACCTCACACAGTTAAGTTAGGAAAAGCCTCTGGGAAGAAGTCATTTATTAAATGAGGTCTTAAGGATGAGAAGAAAATATAAATGCAAAGACAGAGGGGAAAACTATCTTAAGCAAATCAGTACAATCTGTGCAAGAGTTTAGTACCAAGGAAAAAAGCATTGTATTTGAGAAAATGAAAAAAGTTTTTTGTTTTTTCTTGGACATACTAAAGTTGTCTAAGAGTTGGAGTTGGAGGTGGATAGGGTCCGAATAACTAAGATCATAGAGGGCATATTTAGGGAATTTGAACTTTAAGCGAAAATAAAAATAAAAGCAATAAAAAATACAATATCCATTCAATGTCCACCAAACAATCTGAGATTTTTCTCACTGAAATTAAGTTAACTATTTTTCATGTTTTGAACAAATTTTCCTATGAGATTAATACCAATTCATTATTTTATTATACTTGATATACATACCTATTTTTATTAATGTATTTGTGTTACTCGATTTCTAATCCCTAGTTCAGGTTTGATGCCCACACAGAGATAATTCTAAAGATCTGCAAAACTCAAAATCATACTTGTTTAGATTGCTGAGAAATCAGAACTATGATGTTTTTCAGATAGCTGCAAATCTTGAAAAATCAATTAGCAGCAAACACCAAATGTCAGAGACCTATCTGTTGTACCTACTGGGTATGAAAACGAAACAAGGCTTTCTTAATCCAGTCTGTCACTGATGGACATTTGGGTTGATTCCAAGTCTTTGCCATTGTGAATAGTGCCGCAATAAACATATGTGTGCATGTGTCTTTATAGCAGCATGATTTATAATCTTTTGGGTATATATCCAGTAATGGGATGGCTGGGTCATATGGGACTTCTAGTTCTAGATCCTTGAGGAATCGCCATACTGAAAATGTGGCACATATACACCATGGAATACTATGCAGCCATAAAAAAGGATGAGTTTGTGTCCTTTGTAGGGACATGGATGCAGCTGGAAACCATCATTCTCAGCAAACTATCGCAAGAACAGAAAACCAAACACCGCATGTTCTCACTCATAGGTGGGAACTGAACAATGAGATCACTTGGACTCGGGAAGGGGAACATCACACACTGGGGCCTATCATGGGGAGGTGGGAGCAGGGAGGGATTGCATTGGGAGTTATACCTGATGTAAATGACGAGTTGATGGGTGCTGACGAGTTGATGGGTGCAGCACACCAACATGGCACAAGTATACATATGTAACAAACCTGCACGTTATGTACATGTACCCTAGAACTTAAAGTATAATAAAAAAATAAAAAATTAAAATTAAAAAAAAAGAAAATGAAACAAGGTTTTTAAAACTTTCGGAGAACCTAGTTTCCTACCACCTATTAATAGTACATATTGGAACACATAGCCAAAGTTGAGTATCCAGTAACATAACAATAGTTCATGATACGTCAGGAGGCCTTTGCCAGAAATGTGTTGAATAGAATCTCTTGGAAGACCAACAAGTGGAATAATGGAAAAAAGACATGACAAGGGATAAAACCCATGAAAGGAAGAAGATGTAGAAGTTAATGCAACAAATCTGTTGTAGAAAAGGGAGGTAAGAAGACCAAAGTTAACGGACAAATTTTAATTCAAGGTCAAGACAGTGAAACTTGGTCTCAGAAGCAATCTGGTACCTGAGAGTAGCTGCTAAAGTGAAACTGAATGGTTCAGACTACCTTTCCAACCAAATGTAGCTGGATCCCTTCACACTCAGCCACAAGAATAGGCAAATGTCACACACAGTGACAATCTGCTAACGTCTTCCCAGATAACCCAAAGGTTTCAAGATAATTTGCAGGTAGTGAAATTTAGTGAATAAAATTCTGTTCTTCCTGAATTCAATAATATGGTGTCATTCATTGTAAGGTCAAAATTGGCTGTGGGTAAAAAAATGGCATAATCTCACTCAACCTAACAGTGAGATTTCTTCTCCATATTCAAGATAGTTAATATATCAACATATGACTTTTATGTTATAATATCAAAGTAGAAAAATATCCTTACAGAGCAATTAAGCAATTCACTTACTCGGTTGAGTTTGTTTTTTCTTCTAACTTTTGGGGCTCCCTTAAAAAATATTTTATTTTTAATATTTGTACATAATAGATATATATATTTATGGGGTACATGAGATATTTTGATACAAGCATACAATGTGTAATAATCACATCAGGGTAAATTATGCCTTCATCACCTCAATTGTTTATTTCTCTGTGTTGCAAACATTACAATTATATTGAATTGTTATTTTAAAATGTACAATAAATTCTTGTTAGATGTAGTTACCCTATTGTGCTATCAAATACTAGATATTATTCATTCTATCTAACTATATTTTTGTGCTCATTAACTATCTGCACTTTCCTCACTCTACTACCCTTCCCAGATTCTGATAACCATCATTCTACCCTCTAACTCCAAGAGTTCAATTGTTTTACCTTATAGCTCCCACAAATGAGTGCTATTATGTGAAGTTCGTCTTTCTGTACCTGGCTTATTTCACATCACTTGATGTCAACCAGTTCCATCCATGTTGTTGCAAATGACAAGATCTCATTTTTTTCATGAACTATCTGCACTTTCCTCACTCTACTACCCTTC
>NW_012116400.1:1299313-1328999 GCF_000951035.1 Colobus angolensis palliatus
TTTTCTGTGTCTATTGACAAGATCTCATTTTTTTTTCTTTTTTTTTTTTTATGGCCGAATAGTATTTCGCTGTGTAAATATACCGTGTTTTCTTTTTCCATTCATCCATTGATGGACACTTAGGTTGATTCCAAATCTTGGCTTTTGTGAACAGTGCTGCAGTAAACATGGGAGTGCAGATACCTAATCAAAATTATGATGAGATATCATCTCACTCCAATTAAAATGGCTTTTATCCAAAAGCTAGGCAATAAAGAATGCTAGTGAGAACGTAGAGAAAAGGGAACCCTCATACACTGTTGGGAATGTAAATTTGTATAGCCACTATGAAGAACAGTATGGAGGTTCCTTGAAAAGCTAAAAATAGAACTGCAATGTGATTTGGCAGTCCCACTGCTAGATATATAACCCAAAGGAAATCAGTATATTAATACCACATCTTTATATTAGTTTCTATTACACATTTCAACAAATGGTCTCAAGAGAGTTTCAGGGGAATTTAAAGAAATAACAGGCTGAAGTGATGGGTTCTTTTTGTGGATCAAGATTATCTGAAATTTGCAATTTTCCATGAGTATTGTAAAGTTTCTCATCAAGGCCAAACAGGCCAACAATTCCCATTTATCCAAGAGGGTCAAAATAACTATATTTTAAGGAGATAGAGCATAAAATTTGGGCAAGTTTTACATTTTAAGCAGAATGTTATATCTATGTGTGTTTTTACCCTTTGGATCCCTAAACTAGTGAAGAGGATTGGAGAGCAGTCAAGTTGGCCGTAGGAAGAAATAATGTTAGACCAATCTAATTTTCTTTTGTGACAGAGTCACTAGCTTTGTAGATGGGAAAAGCAATAGGTGCAATATATCTTTCCTTCAGGAAGGCTTTGACTTTGCTCCCCAAGATGTGCTCATAAACAAGCCAGAAAAATGTGGTTGTTTATTTATGTCAGATGTCAGTTGTGTGGCGGTTCAAGAGACTGCTTATGAATGATTCAGAGCCAACATATGGGAGCCCATTTAGTGGCTCTCCAAGTTTGGCTACAGTTCAAAATGTAGAACAATGGCACCTCATACTCTCTTACAATTCTGAATGATTTGCTGATGACTTAGAAAAGTGATTGACCTTAACTTCAGTCAATGGAGTTTGAGCAGAATGAATTCAATTATTTTTGGAATAATAGCTTTATGAAAATAGAGGGGAAGAGTTATTTTAAGGAGAAAAGTGGAGAGAAATCTTTAGTTTAATTGTCTCTCTCCAAAAGATATGCTTACCTCTTAACTCTTAGTAACTGGGAATGTGATCTTAATGGATATTCAGATATAATTAAGTTAATATAAAGTTATTAGGATAAACACTAATTCAATATGACTACTGTCCTTATAAGAAAAGGAAAATGTCATATGATGACAGAGATGGCTCAGGGAAAAACGCCATATAATGACACAGGGAGAGACTGGAGTGACGCAGCTGCAAGTCAAGGAACACCAAGGTCTGATGAGCATCATAGGAAGCTAAAAAAATAGAAGATCTGTCTAGAGCCTCAGAGGGAGCAATGCGTTACTGACACATTAATTTCAGACTTCTGGTCTCCACAACAATGGGAGAATAAATTTTTATTATTTTAAGCTGCTTAATATTTGGTACTTTGTTACAGTGATCTTAAGAAACTAATGCAATGACCCAGAGCATGTACCACCAAATGAAGTTGTGGGTATGAGGATGCATCGATGAAACAACAGAGATCTAGGGGTGATTCAGGACCAATTACTTATTATCTATGACAATAGACCAAACATTGCACTCGAATAGGCCTTAGTTTTCTGCATTTTTTAAAGGAGATATGCTGGAGTAGAATGTAGTTAGATCACATTTTCATAAACAGTATTCTATTGGGTGTATCCTTCTCCAGAAACAAATGCTTACCTTTATAAAATTTTGCATAACATTTTAGGCACTGCACAGCCCTTTTGCAGCCCAGCACATGATCCTCAGTTTAGATTCTCTGCATGAAAGCATGCTGCCTTAGAAGCAAGCCACTCTGTGGTGATATTCTCTATCATCTTATCATGGCAGAAATAACCAGTAAATTAACAGGAAGAAACAGAGTCCTTAATGTATTTAATCTTCTGCCCTTTACCACCTCTCTAACCAGACATATTGTCCAACATCCTGGACAAGTTCTATGTCCACTACAAAGCTTTTCTTTGTACTGTTTTACTGCCCTATCTTTAATCTTTATTATTAGAACTTCATGGTATAACCCTTGATTACTTGTATCTCCAGTAATTATTTAATATTTTCCTTGCTTATGCAAATAGAATATGAAATATGGCTCCTTGAATGATGAAAGGATGGCAAGGATGAAAAAGCAAAAACCACACACACATACACACACACACACACACACACACACACACACACACAGGTTGAGAAACCCTCACACCTATAATCATTAATTATGGGAACCCCTGCTCAGGATTTTAATTCCAGCTTTGGTCTTCCTAAACATCAATGTATGGTAGGTGGTAGTAAATATTTCCTTCCCTATTCAAATGAGAAGTGCAGAGAAAGGGATGGAGGAAAGGAGAGAGAGGAAGAAAGAAAAGAGTGAGCTTGAGTATTGTGATTATTATTTGTAACCTTCAAGACAGACAAAATGAAATATGTGGACACACTTTATTGCGGAAGGAGGAGGGTTATAAAAATCATCCTCATCGTGGTTAGTTTAACATTTTTAAATTAAATTATGGATCATCATTACACATAAGCTTTAACAACAGGCTTGATAACCACCAGTGTGGATGATAAGGACACAGGTACACCCCTGAAGTCCTTTCAAAGCGCCAACCATATAGGAAAAATCATTACACTCTCAAAAGTAACAACGCCAAAACCAAGTCTCAAAGATTGAGCAGATAATTCCATGGAGGCCTGTTCAGAGCACCTCCCTCAGTTATAGACAATTTCCTTCCACATGATGTTTATTTCTTTGTCAGATATTTATAACCCTAATACCAAAAGTCCATTGAACATCAACCATTGATACGATAACATAAAGCAGATTTATATATTCAGCTTGTCCAGTACTCTATTGGGAAAGGAAGGCATTGCTCAACATAATAGCCTCCATTCTTAAGAGATATTCATTTTAAAATGTTGTCTTATAAATACAAGATATGTTGAGACTTGTGCGCTCTAAATATTTTAAGAGATTTATGTTTGCATTAACTGACCTTTTAATCAAACTTCAATGCATTACTACCACTGCAGAGGTTTCAGGAAGAAAAATACTACTTGCTGTTTTCAAAGTGAAAAGTTTTCTAGTAGAAAAGAAGTGTAAAAAGTTCTTAGAAGAGGATATTATGAACATATTGGCAGACTTGTTATTTGTAGAAAATATTCCTACATTAAATTATAGTGTGGATTTAAAAAAAAACTTTCTTATTATTGCTTTATCTTGAATACTTTATAAAAGTACTGTAAATTTGAATATCTGCATTTGTGTGTTGTTAAAAAATATGTAATATCTTACCTGCCTGGCCTCTATTTGCATATTTTATTTTTATTGGGTGTATTTCATCTAAAATATTGGCAGTGTCTTCAAGAACTAGAACATCTGGGGCTGGACTTGGTGGCTCAAACATTTAATGCAGGCACTTTGGGACGCCAAGGTGGGCAGATGACTTGAGCCCAGGAGCTCAAGACCAGCCTGGGCAAGATTATTTCCACTTTCTCAGCATCCATTTATTCCTCAACCCATTATAATCTGAACCCAGTCTCCAACCACTGCCTGCAATCTCTCTTCCTCCAGTCCATAATAACTAAATATATGAATGGCTTTTTATTTATTTTGTTGGCTTTGTCAGTGCATTGAGTCATAGGTAAACAAATTTGGGAGAACATAGATATTGCCGTATATAGTGTTTTCAAAATTTTTTAAGCAATGAAACTTTCTTAAATGTTATTCAGATGCCCAATATAGACGTGGGGCTGACATAAATGAACTGAGATGGAGCTACATTGTACTAATATATTTGAATGCCAGTTTAAAAAATTCCTGACTTATAAAGGCTTTAAAAGCAAGGACATCAATTTTGTAATTATATAACAAGATTGAGTTAGGTTGCCACTGATAGTGGTTTAGCTTCTGTTGTTCTTGAACTGGTAATGAAAATGGTGATGCAGCCATAAGCACTGGGTCCACTGTTCTAAGCAAAAAGCTGGTGGAAGATAAGAAAGGAGTGGACAGTCATTCTACTTGACCTCGTTAATTACAAGAAAAGTAAAACCTTTCCTAGAAGTCCTTCCTGCAGTCAGCCCCTTAAATGCAGAAGAGCTCAGATGGCCAACCCTAGCTCCTTCAGTTGGCCAACCCTAGCTCCTTCAGCTGGCCAACCCTAGCTCCTTCAGCTGGCCAATCCTAGCTCTTTCAGTTGGCCAATCCTAGCTCCTTCAGTTGGCCAACCCTAGCTCCTTCAGCTGGTCAACCCTAGCTCCTTCAGCTGTCCAATCCTAGCTCTTTCAGTTGGCCAATCCTAGCTCCTTCAGTTGGCCAACCCTAGCTCCTAGGCAGCCTGAGAGAGAACAGGCTTGTCATAATGGGCAGGTGAGTTTTGATTCATTGCTTGGGGACAGAAGAACTCTGAACAAATCAAGGTTCTATCCGCAATAAATAAGGGAGGCTCTAAGATATTGAGGAACCATCTAATGTTATTTATACTAACTACTTTCTAATCTGCCTCATCTACTCACCTTCCTCTTTCTCTTCACGTGATTTTAGACAGGGCATGGAAGAAATTTTTTTGATGAAGACAATTGTCTATTTTACTTAAAATCATTTTTTTAGCTAGTGGTATGTCTCGAACACTTTCCTAATAGTTCATTGAGATAAAGTCATAACTTTTTTTTCTTTCTTTGCTACTCTTACTCATTACCCCATTGGATTGACTGCAAATTGCCATTTTCTATAGAAAGAATCAGTAATCCTTTTTACACAGTGGCCTTGGTGATTTCAGAACTTTAAGAATATTTAAAATACTCAAGTTCTTTCTCCAAAAACTGGTGACTTCCTGCTGCTGATCTCCTGAAAGGTTTTGAGAAGAAAGTTGAAAGGTTGAAAATGGTGCTGTGTTTATTTGAATATCTAAAGGGTAAACTCCAAGCTACTTATCTGAAAACAAATATTCTCTGAAACCTGTAGAGTAAAGAAGTATAACTTGACATTTCTTCTGCAAGAAAAAAAAACAAGAAGATGGTGACTTTCAAGACCTCAGTCAATGACTAAAGCTCTGTGATCACAGTGAGGTACAGTATCTGAACTAAACATTTTCTTTAAATATTTTAGTAATTTAGAACTGATATTCTATGTATATCATGGAACAGAAAGACCAGATAAGCTATAATATGAAAGCAATATAATTCAAATTAAGTGGAAGAACACATAATAAAATACAAAACTTCTCAAAAAAATCTCCATTATGCCTGTTTGTAGCAGTATATATTCCTAACTGTATTAATGTATAATAGTTAATATAAATCATAAAGCATATAATAAAAATTAATGTAATTTAGTATTATCTTTGGTAATAATATCATTTGTTGAGTAGTTAATGAAATTATAAGTGCAAGTTCAGAAAAATTTTAGGTTCTGTTTTTTTAAGAAAACACAAATACTCATTATTCTTGGTATTATGTATTCAGCACATTACCGCGGTAACCAGGGCAGTAATGTCAAGACAAAGGTCAGGGTTGGCTTTAAGAAAGAAGCCTGAGAACGGGAATTATGTAGAGGCCAGAAAATCAGTGTCTACATGCTAAAGACAATTTTCAGGAACAAGTACTAGGAGCAGATCAAAACAAATAAGATCAACAAAACAAATAAGGAAGGTGGTTTTATGAACCCAGAGGGGCAATGGTTAGAAGTTGTGGTGCCACTTTGTTCAACCTTATCTGCTTGGAAGTTTTTCTCCCACACCATTCAAACCCTTTACTGAACCGAACTTTTGTACAGGCTGCAGCCAAGAGGGGCTGTATTATGACTTTCTTGGACCTTTTCATCCACAAAGAGATATTAAAAATTGTATTTCATTACTTAATGTTCTAATTGTGTTTTCTCAAATTCTGTATTTGTCTATTTGGCATCGATTCTTCACAAGGCCAATATTGAATTTATAATATTTTATTATTATCTATATTCTTGTTGTTCTGGCATTTGGGAGCCTTGTAGACCACAGAGAAACTCCTTCTCCCAGGGCTAGCTAATTCCTGAAGATAATAACAATTTGCCTAGGAATGCAGGCCTTTCATATGCAAACCAACCAATCCATTAATTACTTCCTTATCTAACTCTCACACACCAAGCCAATGTTTGCCCTGACTTAAATTATCCCAGGGCCAAGTATCACTCAAATGGAGGCCATCCTTACAGCTCAAAGCCCAGCCAGAATTTTTAAAGCAAGCCTGTTTTAAACTGTTTGCTCTGCCCTGTTTTTCCTATGGGAAATCCAATAAAGCCTGTGGTCTAATGCTTTCTCCTTGCTCCTTTCTGCCTTCTGACTGACACCCATGCCTTCTCTGTGTCCCTGTATAGCATGAAATGACCCCTCTCTGAGCCCTTTGAGTATGATAAACTTCTTTCTTTCAAACCTCCTTCTTATTTCCTCCTATGAATACACAGTCTTTACCAACCATATCATATACAACATTCAAATTCTCAGAATATTGAGTTGGAATAAATATATTGGCATTATGCATTATGCATTAAAACATTAAAAAATCTGAAGTTCATTTTTTTTTTCTGATTTTATAAGAAATTAAAATGTTCTTATGGGTCCATAAAAGTATCATAGGCCTTTGACGGTAGTTCACGTGTGCTTAGTGGATAAATTGACTGTGGAGTCAGAGATGACTTGCTTTTGCCGACATCCTTGTAAGCTCTTGAGAAACTGAATTAGAAACAGACAATGGTCAGTCTATGTGTAATAAACAGAACTCTGATCCACAGACTCTTCAGCAACCATTGCAGGAAACCAGTTACAATCTCTTAAGATTGGTTCAGAATGGTCACGATCTGGTCAACAACTGCCAGCCTCCCTATTTTTCATCTTTTTTTTTTTCTTTTTTCCGTTTCAGAACCCACCAGAGAAAGCTAAATATGGTCCCCAAACCAATCACAGAAGATGTCTCACTCTTGGCTAGCCTACCTGCATTGACTCCAGTGCCATCATGACAATGCCTCAATTGGAACATGCCTAACACCTTTCCTTTTCTCCACTCTAAAGCTTTCCCACTGCTTTGTCTGACTTTCAGCCTCTGCCAAATTGAAGTGGTGGCACTGATGCCCTTGCTGTAGCAAGCTCTGAATACATGGCTTATGTTTGTTTTCATTTGGATAGTCTTCATTTCCACACGCCCTATCTTCCTTGAGGTTTTCAGTTAGGACACTTTCTTCCCGCTGAAAGCCACCTATCCTATACATCTTCTAAAGAAAATGTTGATAGTGTGTTCCAAGATGAAAAACAGACAATCCAATGAGTTTATCTATAAAAATGTAAAAATACAAAATTTCTAAATGTCTATGCTTCTTTTTCAGACAAAATTCTTACATTAAAGCCAGAAACACAAGAATCTCATTTTCTAAATATTTTCTTTATCCTAAGAAAACACAAAAAAGTGAATAGAGTTAAGTGTAGACTAGCAGCCCCAGCACAAGTATCAATCTGGGACCAAGTTAGAAATGCACAATTTTGGCTCCCACTGCAGAGCTGCTCTGGAGATCCTGAGGTACTTTGAGAGCCATGGCTCTGAAGCAGACTATGCTGGATAGGCTCTTGAAATTCTCTGAGGCTTACTTTCTTCATATACATAAAATGTAGTTACAAATTCCTTGTCTTCAAATTTAAAGGTTTGTTGTGAGGATCAAGTTATTAATGTCCTGAAAACATGTTTTCATGATGCTTTCTGTGAAGAAAGAAAAGATGAACTCTGCTACATAATATTGTTAAAGTCTTTAAGAGAGGACTTGGGTTTTATTTTAGACAAGCAATTGAAGGTAGATGGGATTTAAGTTAGTTTTAAAAAGGGAAATGACATTCTAGTTGAGAAGAAAGGAGATTGTCAATCACTGTACCTCCTTCCTAGCTCTTTAAATATGGCTAGCTCCAGATTGCATATGATGATGATTCTAAAGTTGAGTCCTAGAAGCTATGGTGGGTAAGTCACTCATACATAACACTTATTAGGTCAGCCACTTAATAGCTGTGTTTCATTGAACGAATTTTTCATCCTGCTTGAAATTTTGTCTTCTTGTCTGTCAAATGAGAATAGGAGTGCGTATTAGGCTATACAAGAAGCATGGCTGGAGAGGCCTCAAGAAACTTACAATGATGGGAGAAGGCGAAGTGGAGGCATGTCTCACATGACTGGAGCAGTAGAAAGAGAGGGAAGGGGGAGGTGCTACACACTTTTAAACAATCAGATCCCATGAGAACTCACTATCATGAGAACACCATAGGCGAAATCTGTCCCCATGATCCGGTCACCTCACACCTCCCGCCTCCCACCAGGTCCCTCCTCTAACACTGGGGATTACAGTTCAACATGAGATTTGGGCAGGGACATAAAACCATATCAGAGTGAAAATATTTACCTCACAGTGTGGCTATACGTAGTACTTGAGATCACTTATATGACACATTCTTCCCAAGAAATATTAGCAGGAAAAATAAGAATAAGATATTAAATTGTTTTTCTCTGTTACACTGATCTATGCTTTGAGAATTGTAATTTGACTTAAGTTCCTCTCAGATGGTATTATGGGACTATTCTTATTGTTGAGTTTGCATCAATAATTAGCTCTTATGTTGACTCTGGTATCTGGTATCTGCGATTACCCTCTCCTTTTTTTAGGATGCTTTGATAATTGCCATGCTAATAAGTAGCAAGGAATATTTGAGACCACCAGTCAGGCTGTTCTTTTTGTTGCTACTGATGTCCCCATGGGGATGTTGACACCCAAGACTGATGGCACAGATTTTGTCCGAAGATACTGATGTCTAATGTGGAGGTGCTACAAGGGTGGCCACCAATATAGTCACCATCCTAATGTTTCTGTTTCAGTGACATCTTCATCACCACTACCAATGCTGTAATTGCTGATGCCTCACATTCTGAATGTCCTAAAGAAATTGTAGGAAAAAAACAGCTCTCATTTTTTTTTTCTTTTTCGGTTTTCTTTGATATTCCTTAAACCTGTTATTTGGTCCTGAAGCTATGAGATAGTTTGATTGACGTTGCTGTGCTTTTTAAAAAAATCATGCCATTTCAGTTGGGTGCTCACACTTGTAATCCCAGAACTTTGGGATGCCGAGGCAGGCAGATTGCTTGAGCCCAGGAGTATGATACCAGCCTGTGCAACATGGTGAAATCCTGTCACTAAACAAAAATACAAAAATTAGCTGTGCATGTTGGCACATGCTTGTAGTTCCAGCTACTCAGGAGGCTAAGGCGGGAAGATCATTTGGGCCGAGAAAGCAGAGGTTATAATGAGCTGAGCTCATGCCACTGAGCTCCAGCCTAGGTGACACAGTGAGAGCCTGTCTCAAAAACAAAACAAAACAAAACAAAAATACCATCTCATCAGTGCTGCCTAATTATCTTTGAACCAAGCTCTGTGTCTCTTATTTATCAGAAGGCCCCTTCTTCCTTAATATAAATGGTGCCTTAAGGGTTCTACCTGACTAAGTCTCTGAGTTTGCAAAGAAGACCTTGAGTTCTAGACAAAACGCAGCCTAAGTTTGAGTCGACACCTCTTATACATGTATTCATAGGAAAAAAACTTGTGCATGTGGAGATATTTTAAAGATGTAAAGCCTTAAAAGAACAATGTAGTAACAACCCATCATTATCATCATGACTTTAACCTTGGCATCGTGGACAGACTTTAAGGTGGCATCTATGATCTTCACTTCCTAGGATTCATGCCCTTGTGCAGTCCCAGCCCCTGTGACTTGCTTTTACACAGTAGAATATGAAAGGTGATGGGCTTCCCCTCCCATGATTGTTATTACATAAGACTCTATCTTGCTTGAAGACCCACTAGCGCAATTTCCTCTCATTGGTTTTGCAGGAGCAAGCCATCAGGAAGTAAGTGGCCATCCTAGAGAAGCCCATATAGTAAAGAACTGTAGGAGCCTGTATAGGCTGAGAGTGATCTCCAGCAAGAAACTGTGGCCCTCAGACTTGCAGCCTCAAATAAATGAATTTTACCAAAAACTCAAAGGAGTTTGGAAGTGGCTACTTCTACATTTGAGCCTTTGCTGAGACCTGGATTGCAGCCCCATGAGACTCTTAGGCAGAGGAAACAGCCAAGCCATGCCCAGATGCCTGACACACAGAGACTGTCAGATAATAAACTGTGGTTTTAAGTGGCTAACTTGGTAGTAATTTGTTGTACAGCAATAGAAACCTAATATTCCATGTTAAACAAAATATGGAGGGAGTCATTTTATCATGAATGCTTTAATACCCTTCTTACCTAATTTTTAAAAAGATGTCTTAACTTGTTTTTTACACGCATTTATTATTATGGCTGTAGAGTAGCATAGTTTGCTTTATTACTATTTCCATTACAAAAACAATTAACAATTTATGCCTAATGGAATTATAATGGTGTATTTTAAGGCATATGACCTTCATGGTAAAGAATTAGAGATTTCTAGTTAAACATGGCTAAGTGAACATATGTTTTTATGTCTGCTTAATCAAGAAACTCACTACAATAGTAATAAAAAATAAAACAGGCATAAATCTAAAAGGAGCTAAAGAATGGGGAAAGTGGCAGTACTAGGTAAAGACTCCAATTACAATTTTGATATTGGAAATGCAAACAGACAAGTGGCAAGGCAACTAATGAGAGGGAAGAAAGTTCACATCTAACTGCACGTGGAACCCCAGAAACACTTAGGAATTTAACATGGCAGAAACTTGAACATGGGAGCACAGAATAGTATTAAAAATAAGAGGTTCTAAGTATCAGTAAAAACCAATTAAGTTCTCTCATGTCCTCATCTCAAGCAAGACAAATAACCCCTTCCTGTATTAACAGAAATAGAAGTTTTCCTTATATAGAGAGTGTATTTTGGAGGTTCTAGATTTGGGGACATAAGCACATTGAAGGCCGACATAGAAGCATAATATTGAAATCAAGACAGCAATTCAACAGTGATACAGGGGCTTTTAGAATACCTCACCTCCCCAGTTTTCCCCAGCTCAGCTCCTGAACAGGGCATAGAGGATGACTCTCTGGAAAAACTAAAAAGCCAAAAAGAAACTATCTCTAGACAGTGAGATTTTGAGGATTTACTAATAAAAGAACTCAGCCAGCCAATATTTCTGGGAAGTTCATTGGTCAAACAAATCCTTGTTTATATTCACGTATGCAGAGTTTGCATTGAGGATTGTAATGAATCAAACTTCAATACAGACTCATAGGTGTTCTGTTTCCAGTAATGGTATACTGTGTATTTTGGAATAAGTCTCTCATTGAGAACACCTAAGAAAGATAGGCAGAACTTTTAGAAATTATGTTTGAATGCATCAGAGAGCTGCTAAGATAAATGATTATGAGGTCTAAGTCCAATCCAGGAACACTTTCAGGACTTTTGGACCCATTTCCTCACCGAGGTATATTTTGTAGAGGGCCAGATAGTAAATGTTTCTGATTTTGTAGACCATTTGGTCACTGGCAGAACTGATCAGCTCTGCCATTGCAACATCAAAAGTAGCCATAGACAATATTACATAAATGGATATGGCTGTGTTTCAGTTAAATTTTATTGATAATAACAGATTCGACCAATGGGCCATAATTTCCCAACCTCTACTCTGGAAACATTTGTCAGTTATGAATGAGGTGAGCTTGCAATATACTCATAGCACTAGGGGGACAAAATTTAGTGTTAGAGGCCCACAGAGAAGAAGATGTGGGTGACTTTGGATTGGGACCCTAAAGGGTTGTTATTTAGAAGTAAGAGTAGGCCGGGAGCAGTGGCTCATGCGCGTAATCCCAGCACTTTGGGAGGCACAGGCAAGCAGATCATGAGGTCAGAAGTTCGAGACCAGCCTGAACAACATGGTGAAACCCCTTCTCTACTAAAAATACAAAAATTAGCCAGGTGTGGTGGTGTGCGCCTGTATTCCCAGGTACTCAGGAGACTGAGGCAGGAGAATTACTTGAACCTGGGAGGCGAAGGTTGTAGTGAGCCGAGATCGCATGAATGCATGCCAACCTGGGTGACCAAATGAGACTTCTCTGTCTCAAGAAACAAACCAACCAAGAAACAAAAAAGAGTAAACTAGAAATAGACCAGTCCTTGACAAGATAAAGACCTAGCTTCAATTCATCTCCATCCCTGATTGGATTAATTTGACTAGTCTTTGCTAATAGGCTAACCTAGCCTTTTTAAAGCATACATATATTCTATCAGGATGATAATATGATCTTTTGCAGCCTTAAATTAATACTATAGTTTCTTACATATAAAATATTCTGAACTATGGGAAGAGATAAGATCAAATGGAGCAAAACTAAGAGAAACATCTGACAACAGAGAGAGACCTGCAGGGGATAACAATGAAAGAATAAGAAACCAGTTTTAAAACATGTTCAAGAATATAAACAAGTAGAAGAAAATAAGTTGCAGATTGAGAATTTTAGGCTGATAATTGGAAGTTATGAAGAACTGATGAAATTCTAGAGCTGAAAAATAAATTGAGAACTCAAAGACTGGATTTAACAAGAGCGGAAACACTCCTGATAAATTAAACTCAGAAAGACAAGTGATGAACAACAGAAAAAGTTACCTAGGAAACATAGGACATGGTAAAATGAACTAAAATGTGGGTAACTAGAGCCCCAGAAGAACATAAGAGAGGAGTAAAATGCAAAAGTGATATTCGAACAGATAATGAATGACTCAAGTTTTCCCAAACCAACAAAATAGCACCAAACCATGGATTTAAGAATCACTACATAATCCAAATAGTTTTAATGAAAAACCAAAACAAGAAACCTAAGAATGAATAGTTGGATTATTAAAACCCCAAGCAAAACCAAACAGAAACCTAAAAATGTTATAGAAAAATTGTAGAAATTCAACGTAGAGGAATTCTAGGTGCAGCTAGACAGGGAGAAAAAGAAAAAAAAAAATGATAGCAATAAGACTAACAGCTACTTCTCAACAGAAACACTGTAACCTTGAAGACAATATAACCATATTTGCAAAAAGCACTCCAAGTAAATATTGTATTCTAACAAAGGAGTCAGCAAAATATGATTCACAGACAAAATGCAAGGTGTTATCTGTTTTTGTAAGCAAAGTTTTTGGGGGCGACAAACCTAATTATGCTCATTCATTTACCTATTACATATGAATGCTTTCATGCACTAGAGTAGTTGGAATATTATGACCCCAAAAGCCTAAAAGATTTACTATTTGGTTCTTTGTGGAAAAATGCTGACCCTTCTAAAATAAAAATGAAATGCAGCATTATTAGGAAAAACAAAAAGTGAGAGATTTTTTCATTGCCAAACCTGTTCAAAACGAAATTTGAAGCTAATAAACAGAAGTAAGAAAAATGAGCAATAGAAATAACAAATAAATATCAGTAAATGAACACTGATACTGTAAATCATAATATCTTGTGGGCTTAAAATATGTTTAGAATTAAAATATACTACAGCGTAAGCATGTAACCTAGGGTATTTGGAGCTAAATGTTGTAGCACCTGTACATTATTTGCTAAGTGATAAATGTACTAATTTATGTTAGACTTGATACAACAAATGCATTTAGCAAAATCTAGAGTAAACACTAAAATAATAGCTTAAAAAACATAACTACCATATTAATGAAGTGGAAAAAATGAAATAAAATGAAGAAACAAAAAATTAATCCAAAAGACAGCAAACAAAAGGAGGAAGCAAAGCATCATAGAATAGTCAAGAAAATAAGAAGTAAATAGTGAGGGGAAAACCTTAATCCTGAATATATCTTTGACAACATTACATTGCATGTGAATAGAAAAAACACCCCAAGTAAAGGTCTGAGTGTCAGATAAAGTAAAAAGTGAAAAAGCCCAGCTATATTCTGACTCTAAAAGCCACATTTTAAATGCAAGCAAACAGAGAAATTGATAGTAAGTACAACACACACAAAAGACTATGCCAAAAAAAAAAAAAAAATCACACTAGCCCCAGGAAAGGTCTATCTATATTAGTATTAGACAAAAAGACTTGAATGTACAGAGAGATATTTTGTAATGGTAAATAGTTTATTTCACCAGGAAAGTACAAAACACCACTTAAACCCCAAAAACTACATAAACGGAGACATAGTGGGGAATTTTAAGCCACCTCAGCACATGATAGAAGAAGTAGGTCAAATAATTCCTAAGGATATGAGTTTGGACAACATTACTAACAAATGTTCAACTGACATATATAGAATGCATGCAGACATAATAGCATGCAGAATGTGTGTTCACTTTAAGTACGTAAGAAGCATTTACCAAAAAGAAACGTATACTGAGCCGCATTGTCTGTGTCTACTAATTAAAATCATGTAGAACATATCCTTTGAACATTAAAATATGTCATTTATTTCCAGTTTTTAAAAATTTCCATTTATGTTATACATTATCCATAAATTTGGCTTTTGCTACAAGAAATGTTATGTTTCTTATAATTCAGTGCCACATATTTTCGAATTTCTATTGTTATGTCATCCTTCACCCATGAATTATCTAGAAATAAACTTCTAATTCCCAAACTTAAGGAGTTTTTAAAATTTATCTTTTTGTTATTTCACCTGCATTTTACCATGCTTAAAAATATATTCTATATCATTTTAACCCTTTGAAATTGGTAGAGACAGAATGCTGAGCACAATCTCAAGAAGTTAGGAAAAATAAAACTGATAGAAAATAGAATAAATAAGAGCAGATAATAACATAGAAAATAAAGCTAACATAAACTAAACTGAAAGTTATTTCTTGGGGAAAAAATGACAATACTCATAAACCCTTAGTAACAAGAAAAAAGGGGAAAACCCACTAAAAAGAGCACTACTGAAAAAGATGAAAAATTACTAACTTATAGACACCAAAAAATGATAAAATGTTGTAAATAAATATGAAAGTTTAGAATAAATGGAAATAGAAAAGCATATCTTACCAAAACTGAAACTGTAAAAAATCAAAGTTTATATGGTCTTATAGTTATTAAAGAAATTGAATTTGCAATTTAAAAACTAAGCATAAAGTGGCTTCATCATTAGCATCAAATTCATGCATACTATTCCAGGGAACGGCAAAAAGGAGATGTAATTCCTAAGTCCTTTTAACCTAGGAGAAGCATGGACATTAGAGTTGAAAAAACACTTCACAAAAGAGATCTTAAAATGATCAATAAATATATAAAAAGGGCCTCAAATCATTGATAATCAAGGAAATGTACAACAAAGTCATAATGATGAAAAAACAGGTAATGTCAAATTTGTTCAGGATGTGGAAAGTTTGGAACTCTTATGAACAACTTGTAAAAGTACAACTTTGGAAAACTTAAAGACATTACAAATTGATGTTGAATATTTGCATAACCAGTCATCAATTACTTTTACTTTGCATATATAGCCATATGCACACCAGACATTATTATGTATAAATATGTTCTAGCTGCATTACTCATAATCGCCCCAAATTAGAAGCCAAATACACATCAACAGTAGAATTGAATACTATCAGGCAATTAAGTAAAGAATTATAGCCATATGCTACAGTATAGATAAATGCCACACATTAAATGGGAGAAGCTGGACATAATATACATTGCATGATTCCATTATATACAGTTTATAAAAATACAAAAGTAATTAATAGTATTAGAAAACTAGTGATTACCTCTGGAACTACAGGAAAGTTATAGTGATTGGGAACAAGCACAGAAGGCCTTCTGGGATACTGACAGTGTTCAATTTCATGACCTTTGTCACACATAGGTGTTTACACATAGGTGTTTTACTGTAATAATTTATTGTTATATGCTTATGATTTGTGCACTTTCTGATTATATACTTCAATAAAAATTAAAACACTGAACATCTGAGAAGAGAGCAGATTATCAGATATTAGAGCAAACCTTCTAATATGTCTTAGATCAAAATAAATCTATATGATAAGAGAAACTTGGAGCAAATAGATAATGCAGCAAACAGAAGAAAATTTCAACAAAATTTATATATTAGAAAGCAAAATAGCATACAGCACTTATAAAATCAAAAACTATAAAAAAAATGAACATTCAGAAACTGAGAAGATACTTCAGAGTTTGAAAGATCCTAGCAGAAAACCTTAAAAGAGAAAATGTGGAAGATGAGTTGAGGAAAACATCTTCAAAATCCCAACGAAAAAGCAAAAGAAAATAAGAAAAAGAGAATGAGAATGAAAAAATAAGCCATTCCCTGCCTCCCCCCATGATGTCTAACATATGAGTTGGATCCTTACTATTCTGAGCCCCTTATTATGAGGTCTATGGTTTTCCATTCTTGTTATGCATGAAAGGTAATATGGAGCGCTGTACATATTTTAACCTGCTTAATAATCACTATGAAAATTTGGGAAACCTTTCACCAATCAACACTCTCTCATTGAAGGCTGTGTCTTCACTGCCTACAACAGAGGTTTCCAAACTTTTCCAGATTAGCTATTCATTTTTAAATTTTACTCATATATTTTATGTACCAATATTTATGACTACCCTGAAATGTTATGTTTGTAATGATAAACTGCAAAATCTATGAAAATTTATAGGCAGTGACTATCAGAAAGAGCTTCTGATAGTTATTATTCCAAAAATACTCATAGTAGTAAAACTTGTTAGAAACATTAACACCACTTGCAAATTGCTGAATAAAAGACATATTAGCCTCGGTTACATTATGTATAATATGAGGACATCTTGACTCATGGCATCACTGCAAATATTAAATGACTCAGCATCATCTTTGTCATTAGCTATTATAAGTATTAATTAATATTATTGTCATTATTTCACATTAAATTGAGCTGACATAATTCTGTGCCAGAGCAGAAAAAAATTAGTTTATCCGACAGAGGTTTCTTATTGATAACTGCTCAATTTCTATTCTGCTTTTACAAATAATGAAAGAGGTTCACTATCCCATGTTACTACTTTTGTGTATTGCTACTAATCTCGATACACCAGCTTGGAAATCACTTGCTAAATTAGGGAAATAAGGAAATCTTAAGATCTACTCTTAAATTGATGATTTATAGAGTTATATCAGAATACTTCTCTTTATTACTCCATTTAAATCAAATATAATATGCTTTTAAAGCTGAAATAAAACACATTCGATAAAAATCCTTGAATAATAGTGATATCATTTAGGTTGCAATTCAAGTTATGGGTAATTCACATAGATCTCCAGAATCATTTTTCTGCCTCATCATAGATATATAAAGTTATATGCATAAAATATGAGTAAGTTAATGCATCTGATATGGAAGTGGTGTGCTTGGTGTCACATCAGAATATTTGTGAATAATTTTAAAAGACATTTCATTTTCAAAGCCTCCTGTTAACTGGAGGAAAGGAGAGAGGCTTAAACTGCAAATAGAGGGACTTAAATTAGTTATGAAGACGAGTGCCCAGATGAGAGAACGATTTAACACGAAAATGGGATTTTTGAGAAACCATGTTTTCCAGAGCTTTTACATAATGCTATTCCAGAGACTAGAGATTTCTATATTCACTCCCCACCCTCGGATCCACCCTTTTGAGTCCTCCAAATACTAACTTATTTACTGGCATTGTGGCTGTCATCGCCATATTCTTTCCAATCATTTCATATCGAGGCATGGTTCAAACCTCTGGTTCACTTCACTGCGAGTGGACCTTGCTTGAGAGCCATTAGAACACGTTTTTGGAATGGTTTATTATGGCTAGTGTTCCATTATTGGAATGCTAAACATAAGGGAGTTATTTATATCCTAATGCTCAATGTCATCGCCAAGGTCTGATTGCAAAAATTCAAAAAATTGCAACCTCAGGCATAAATGGGTTAAGGGAAAAGCCCGACAATTACACCAACTAGCCAACATCATAGGACCCCTCCAACCCCGGCCATCGCAGGCCAAGGTTTATTAAAGGAAGCCCTCAAAGAAAGGAAGACCCTTTTATTGTCTGGGTTCATGTGAGTTTGCCATTTTGCCATCTGGTGGTTTTCAGCTGTAATTACAACCATTTACCAGTTGACAGGGAAACAATTTCACCACAGACAATGAGACGACCTCTTGTGATTTTGAGAAAAGGGAGGCAACCATATGTAATTAATCCTCTTTCTGTATCTACCTGCTTTCCTGTATAAGAGACATAATAAGAATGACCAAAGAGAATTCTGATGTCTGTGGCATATACTTATGATTGCAATGATCCTAAAGGAAATCTAAAAGACTGAAGCTGACAGATATTACCATATGTTACAGTTTGAATGTGTCCCCCAGATCTCATGTGTTGGAAACTTAATCCCCAAATTCATACATTGACAGTATTTGGAGGTAGGACCTTTGGGAGATAATTAGGATTAGATAAGGTCATCAAGGTGGGGCTCCCATGATGGGACTGATGGCTTTATAAGAAGAGGAGGAGGGAGCTGAGATGGCATACTCTTGCCTTTTCACCTTGTGATGTCCTCTGCCATGTTATGATGCAACAAGAGGGCCTCCTTTAAATGCCAGCACCATGCTCTGGGACTTCTCAGCCTCCACAACCATGAACTAAATACATTTAATTTTGCAAAAAAAAAATTGTTCTGTGGTGTTACGTCACAGCAATAGAAAGCAGACTAAAATACCATGTAACCAGATGCCACATAGATATTGCTTTCTGATAGTGTGTCTCTGGATGTGCAATGGATATTTTTGCATCAAGAAAACAGCTTGAGAAAGTGTTCTGACCTGCCCCAAGAGAAATACGAATAATAAACATAATAAATATCTCTTTATGAATAAAAACATGCATATTTGTGTCAAAATGCTTTCTACCTTAGTTATAACTCTGAGATATCTACTAAGACATCTGTTTCTCAGCAGGGGCTCCCCAAAAGTCTAAGTCATAGTTAAAAGGGAAGTTTAGCTAACCTGGACCCATACTTTAAAAATTCATAAGTTAAGTGAACTTTTGTTTCACTTTAATTTTTTATGATTACCTCATAAAGGTTTTTGTTTTACCTCAGTTTTCATGATGTTGCAGTATAACATAAAGATAGCCTAGACATTTTAACTTTAGTAAATTAGAAATCCCCATTATCTCCTGGTACCTTATGATTTTAAGTTTCTGTTCATGGGACCTAATGATTATAAACAGAGTGAAAAATGCAGCTTTGAAGTCTGGAATTCCTCTGGGCTTTTTAGAAATGATTCCTTCTTTAACCTGTGAAGAATCCTTCATTAACAGGCCCATCCTTCATTATTTGAAAGGGACTTATAATATACCACCTACAGTGCCTTAAATTGCACCATTAGCAATTCAAAACATCTAGTTTGTCTGGGAGGTGGTAATTTGAGTGTGTGTGTGTGTGTGTGTGTGTAGGGGGGTTGGTGGTAAGGACACATTACAGAGGATCTTAATAATTTGTTCTGAAAATGACTGGTCGTGACTGTAGAATGCCTGGGTAAACCTGAGATCATAGATGGTGACCTCTCATTTGCAGGCTTAAGTATTAATATCTACATAGGCTAGTATCAATTTTTGTCTAAAAATTACTTTGTGTTTGAATTACATTTCTTTTCTCTTTTTTCTTTTCTGAGCCAGAGCCTTGCTCTGTGGCCCAGGTTGGAATGCAGTGGTTCAGTCTCGGCTCACTGAAACCTCCACCTTCCCAGTTCAAGTGATTCTCATGCCTCAGCCTCCCAATAGGTGGGATTACAGGCCTGAACCACCACACCAAGCTAATTTTTGTATTTTTAGTAGACCTAGGGTTTCATCATGTTGTCCAGGCTAGTCTCGATCTCCTGACCTCAAGCAATCCTCCCGCCTCAGTCTCTCAAAGTGCTGGGATTACAGGCTTGAGCCACTGCATCCAACCACTGAATTACATTTTTGTTTATGTTTTGTTCAAAGAATTATATGTGTTCATTTGCTCAAGAGAAGTATTTTAATAGGAACAGTTGAAGAATGTGAATGCTGGATGATGCTAGAAGTGTTTGTCTTTGACATTGTCTGTGGCCTGGAGAATCTTGAGAAGTGCTGATTTAGTCAGTTCTTCTAGCTTGCATCCTGTTGACTCCAGAGAGACATGCTTTCTTTTCTAGGCCAGTGGTTGTAGCCCACAGAGACAAATGTTAGGAACTGAATGCTTCAGAATCTGCCACACATTTCACTCAGGAATTGATGGTCTTCTCCTTTTCCTTCTTTTCTCCAACTGTTGCTTGTACTCCGAGCTTAATATTTTTTATTTTGCTGTGCTGTAGGGACTTGTATAATATTGTCTGCTCACTACTACTTCTACCTTCTGAAACCAGCAGAGTATTTTTTGGGAAAATACTCCAGTGTCTTACCTCCTAACTCTAATCCAACCATGGTGAACACAATGCTGGGTGCCATGTTCTTATAACCTCCATATTAGACTATAGTTCATGGTAAAAGGATAAGCACCTGATACACGAAGGACCAGTCATAGCTGATGCTTGAAATGTTTGAGCTTGGGCATCTACAGATAATATAAATCAATCCCTCTCTGACAATGGGTGGGAAGTCATGTTTGAGAGCTGTCAGCCATTGTATTTTCCAGCACATAAGGAAGCCAGTTTGCCATAGAAGAGTATGCGGTTGACCTTTCCAGAAAGTAGAAATAATAATTATGCAGCGTTTTAATCCTAGATTCCATTTGATCCTGAGGTAACTTACTTTCCACTTGTTACAAAATATACCTTTAATTTATTGTATATATCCCTTAAATATATTTTTCATTTTTGGATAACTTTGTACAGTTTGAGTTGATGTCAATGGACATGTAGAATGTTTCTACTTTGGCAATTTTTTTTTACACATGTACGTTGTAGAAAAGCCTTGGCAAATCCGTAGCTTCTGACATGGACCTGTGGTTCCCTTGTTTTCTCCTTAGAAGGCTAAAGAAGACATTTAATAAATGGAGTAAATAGGCCAGATGTGGTGGCTCATGCCTGCAATCCCATCACTTTGGGATGCTGAATTGGGTGGATCACCTGAAGTAATGAGTTTGAGACCAGCCTGCACAACATGGTGAAACCCTGTCTTCACTACAAATACAAAGATTAGCCAGGCATGATGGCCCATGCCTGTAATCCCAGCTACTCGGGAGACTGAGGCAGGAGAATTGCATGGACCCGGAAGGCAGAGGTTGCATTTAGTCAAGATTGCACCATTGCACTTCAGCCTGGGATAAAGAGTGAGACTGACTCCATCTCAAAACTTAAATAAATAAATAAATAAATAATAAATGGAGTAAGTAAAAGTAATAAAGGAAGTGGTCATATAAAAGCAGTTTTGAGAAGGACTTTGGACATGGCTAGTTCCTGCTTGATTTCTCAAAGCCCAAGTGTGCTGTGATAATGGGTCCTAATGTCCCCACAAAGTCTCTTGTCCAAATCTAGTCGAAAATGCAGCTTGTTTCTCAGAGTGATTGCATGTATTCATTAGATTTAATTATTGAAAGTTCATTTCTATTTGCCAAGTAGTTTTAAGCATAAGCCTCACTAAGATTTGGCTTCTTATCTGATAGAAATCTCACCCAGCTCAGAGGGATTCAGGACAACTCCTTATATTTGATATCTACAGTGAAATCAAAATGTAATTCACAGCAAACTTGTGCAAGTTTTTTATTTGCCTGTATTAAAAGTAAATTGCACCCAAATTATTCGCTTTAACATTTGCTACTGAATATGGTGATTTCATTGTTGTTGATGGTGACTTAATGCCTTCTAGGGAAAGGTTACATTAGGTGAAAGGAGTAGTTGACCCCATCAGTGTGAAAAAATCAGTTGGTGGCAGTACATTCTCTAATTAGGAAAAATGCTAGAAAGACTTCCTAAGAGTTCTGTGCAATGGGGGAATTGACCATCTCTGTGAAACTGTAAGAAAATCTCATTATAGAGACCATTGTAAAAGCAAATGGATCAGTTGAAGCCAATGTATTCAAAACATTTTTCCTCACTCAGTGGAGATTGCTCCAAGCTTATGATTCTCACCAGTTGCTTTACCACTTGCTCCAAAAGTCTCTGCAGAAAGTCCTGGGCTCAGAAAAAGCCAGCAGACCTTAATGTCAACAAAGCTTTTCACAGTAAGAGTCTTTCCCCACTATTCTAATAGTTTGAATCCGTTTCTCCCCTGAAATCCCTTATTTCTGTAACTCTCATGTCTTTCTCAGTGCCATTAGTGGTAAATCTACTAATTTTTAGTTCACTGCTGCTAGTTCGGTTCCCATACAGATTTAAGTATATTTAAATATAGCTGCATTGGAAGGGTGTCGTGTCATACATTAGTCAACTGAACCACTCTATCGACACCACCACCTTGAAATAAAGAGAAATTTGATTCTAGTGCATACCTGCTACGTCTACATTTATCATTCAAGTAGGGAGAATTTTGAGAGAAGTGAGTACTATTTATTCTACTGAATCAATAGGTGAAAATTAAAAATCTTTTCAGAAAGTCAGGAGTGAAAATTCAGAAAATACATAGGATTTCTTAACTTTAGGGAGTAGTATTCTATTCACACTTCTGTTGGATAGGGTGGTGTGTCCACCCACCCAGCTCCCATTTCTTTCTCTGAAAACCACCTTTGTTTTTGGAAAGTCTTGTGTCATGACCCCTGCTATGTAGGAAGGGGTCCAAAGACTCCACCTTTCTGGGCAAAACTAGAATTTGAGTTGAACCAAAGTAGTGGTAGATCCAGACCAAGATTAGTCAACCAAATGGTTTATTTACCAAGCAATTTAAAATTGGGATTCAAAAATACTGGTTAGTCTGTTGGTATTTTAAACTGAAAGATCACATAAGCAAGACATTGATAATTATGTGAACGTAGACCCAGGGAAATGGCTTTGCAGAAGAAGAAAATCATGAAGAAGACATGTAGAGTGAGACAAAGTGATAATTCCATCTGTTGGAAGTGTAAATAGGAATTGGCTATGCTTCTGCTTTTTTCCAGTTCTGAGTTCCATGATGTACCTGGGACCACCAAGAACTTAAATATTCTTACATTGAAGTCTCCCTTTTATGTAAGATGGTTTAAGTATGTCTCTTTTGCTTGCAACCCAATATTTCCTAACAAAGGTATATATTAGTTTAAGAAGCTCTTTTCCTGTATGTCCCCTATTCCAACAACGTGGGCTAAGCCTTGGTCTTTGCAATGAATATTATATGAGAAAATTATAATTACTTATTAAAAGTAAATATGCTTTAATTTCCTTATGGAATCTAAAGACCAATTAAAATATGCCTTATATTTGAATTGACATATAATTAGACTTGATGGGAGAAATGGTATTAGGAATCTAATTTTCTGCTTGTTCCTCCTTGCTTCAGAGTTTAGTTGGTGTTTGCCTTCAACAACAAGAAATACTTATGAGGTAGGAAGGCTATGGGTATATTCTCCCTAGCTCTTTGCCTCTTATTATTTTTTATTTTTTCAAACCTAAATGGGTTACTCCAACTTTATCAATTTCCTTTAAGGTTCTGAACTTTTGCTAACTTTCTAGGAACTTCAGATATGGTAGAGTTTGGCTCTCATCTAGAACTGTAGCTTCCAGAATTCCCATGTGTTGAGGGGGGACCCCAACAGGAGATTATTGAATCTTGAGGACAGTTTCCCCCTATACTGTTCTCATGGTAGTAAATAAGTGACATCTGATGATTTTATAAGAGGTTTCCCCTTTTGCTTGGCTCTTATTCTCTCTTGTCTGCCACCATGTAAGATATGCTTTTCACCGTCCACCATGATTGTGAGGTCTCTCCAGCTACGTGGAACTGTGAGTCCATTAAGACTCACGGTGGGTCAAATGGTAGTTCAATTCTTTTCGTTTACAAATTACCCAGTCTCAGGTATATCTTTATTAGCAGCGTGAAAACAGACTAATACAAGATACAAAATTCTAACATGCCAAATACTGAAGATTAAAGTAAAAGAAAAAAAAATGAGAGTGAAAAAGCCCACTTATCAAATTCCATAGGAGTGAAAACTGTGCACATGAAAGAAAGTATACCTGATTACACAGCATAGATCATCAGTATTAAAGGGACAATCTGGATCCAGAGATGATTTCAGAGGGAATGAATGGATTTTGTTTCATAGAAGCATTATAACACATTCTCATTTCCATGGAGATTTGTCTTGCTGCAGTCAAAACAGAAAGAAAATCTGCCATGGTAATTTAACGATGAAAAATTAACAACTGCTTTGTTGTTTAATGATTACTCTTACCTTCTGCTATCTATCTGATAATTAAATAAATTAGAATTATTTGTAAATATTAGAAGTGACCTTGCTATATAGAAGGCTAGAGTGCCAATGTCTATTGCTAAGCTGATTTTTTCTTAGTTCACAGTTATAAACTATACTGCACACTTATTAACTGATATTCTCAGACTGTCAAAGGGCATTGAATAACTGAATCTGAGATCACAGGTTGATATTTTTATCAAATCATGACAACCCTTTAGTTAAAAGGTTTATATATCATGTTGATGCCTCCAGAAGCATTACCTGGCCTCATCTTTGGTAACAAAAAGAGGCTTCGTTAATCCTCATGAGGTCATATTTTCCCATATTTAGAGGAACATATTAGTATGTTAAACTTGGGAATATGATATTTCGTAAACAACTATTTAACATATTGCAGCTAATCAATCATATCTAAGATTTTTTTCAATACCTGCTAAATGGTTGCTTTTATAAAGTGCAAGGTCTCATGCAGTGCAATGGTGTTGAAGAACTGGACTGACCTTAAGTTGAATATTTAAATGTGGATATTCAAAAAGGATGTTGTATCTATCAGTCAGCATTCAGCCAGAGGAACAGAATCAATAGAAGATATATATTAAGAGGTTTATTACAGGTAATTGACTTATATTATTGTAGGAGTTGGCCAGGTAAATTGGAAATCTGTAGGTCAGGACATCAGGAAGAGCCAGCTGGAATTCTCAGGAAGGAACTGAAGCTTCTGTCCCCAGGCAGAATTTTCTTCCCTTCAGGGAAGTCTCACCTCTGTTTTAAAACCTTTGAACTGCCTTTATCAGCCCTACCCTTACTTAAAGTTCAACTGTTTATAGACTTTAATTATATCTACAAACTACCTTCATGGCAACACCTAGATTAATGATTGGTTGAATGATTGAGGACTGTAGTTTAGCCTGGTTAGTACATCAAAAAAGAAAATCCCAGATATCTAGATAGTACGCTAACACACAAAGTGAATCTCAGGTGTAATCTCATGTTTCTTAGTGTTGAAGTAAATTAAAATGGAGACCAGGCCTGAAGAATCCCTGAGCAGACAAAACCAGTTAGGCCTCATAAGTGACTTCAAACTTGCTTAAATTGCAAACATACATGAAATTTAACTTGGGTCATTTCTGATAATGCTTCTGTGAGACAGAAATAAAACTTAATCTAAGCCAATTGTAAGCAGTCAACTAACGTATAATTATGTGTTCTGGGGCGTTTCAACAAGGTACCTAAAACTAGACAAAGGAATCAAAGAATTCCTTGTTTGGTTTCTGTATTTTTTTTTTTAAGCCATAATTTTAGAATCAGGGGTACATTTGCAGGTTTTTTACAAAGGTATATTGTGTGATGCTAAGGTTTGGAGTACAAATAAAACCATTACTCAAGTAATGAGCCTAATATCTGATAAATACTTTTTCAGGCCTTGCCTCCTGCCCTCTCTTCCCCCTCCATAGTCTCCAGTATCTATTGTTCCCATGCTTATATCCACATCTACCTAGTGTTTAGCTCCTACTTATGAGTGAGAACATGTAGTGTTTGGTTTTCTTCTCCCATGTTATTTCACCTAGGATAATGGCCTCCAGCTTCATCCATGTTGCTGAAAAGGGCATGATTTATTTATTTTTTATGGCTACATAGCATATGCATGTATATGTACCACATTTTCTTTATATCACTGTTGATGGGCACACCTGGGTTGATTCCATTTCTTTGCTACTGTGAATAGCCCTGTGATGAACATACAGTTGCGTGTGTCTTTTGGTAGAGCAATTAATTTTCCTTTGGGTATTTACCCAGCAATGGGATTGCTGGGTCAAATGGTAGTTCAACTCTTTGGTTTCTTGAGAAATCCCCAAACGTCTCTCCACAGAGGCTGAACAAATTCACATTAGCACTAACAGTGTATAAATGTTCCTTTTTCTCTGCAGCCTTGCCAACATGTTATTTTTTGACTTCTTAACAAAAGCTCTTCTGATTGGTGAGATGGTATCCCATTGTAGTTTTCATTTGCATTTCTCTGATGATTAGTGGTGTTGAGCATTTTTTCATATGTTTCTTGGCCACTTGTATGTCTTCTTTTGAGAAGTGTCTGTTCATGCCCTTTGCTCATTTTTCAATAGAGTTGTTTGTTGTTGTTGTTGTTGTTTTGCTTGTTAATTTGTTAAGTTCCTTATAGATTCTAAGTACTAAACCTTTATTGGATGCATAGTTTATAAATATTTTCTCTCATTCTGTAAGTTGTCTATTTACTCTGTTGATAGTTTCTTTTGTTGTGCAGAAACTCTTTAGTTTAAATAGGTTCCACTTGTCAAATTTGTGTTTATTGCAATTTCTTTTGAGGACTTAGTGAAGGCCAATATCAAGAGGGGTATTTCCTAGGTTTTCTTATAGGATTTTTATAGTTTGAGATCTTATTTTATCAACTTTGTTGAAGATCAGATGGTTGTAAGTGTGCAAACTTTTTTTCCGGTCTCTTTATTCTCTTCCATTGGTCTATGTGTCCAACAACAGTGCCAAGCAGTTTTGTCATAGAAAAAATAAACCTCTTTAACTTTGGTTCGTTGTTCATAATTCTCCAATTAATTAGTTGCTCTTTACTCAAATACACACTAACTGTTTACTGTGCCCCAGATTTTTCTTTAACATTAGTGACTGGTTAATTCCTTCATGAATCAAACGCATGCCAGTTCCATGAGATCAAGTTGAAAGAGACACCCTTTTTGTTTTGTAAACCATGGGATTTATGAAAAAGATGAAGCATGGATGATGGAGAGAACATTCTCAAAGAAGCATAATCTCAAATTTGAGAATAAACAATTATGTTTTGCCTTGAGTTGAAAAAAAAACCTCTCTTTTTAATCTTAGCATTGATCTAACTATAGGTAACTATTATCCTGTACAAATGTTTTATTTCATTGACATTGTCTCTAAATGATGACTCAGTGGCAAACCTGAGCATGAGTTCTGAACTACTACTTCTTTATCTGTATTTCACAGACCTTAGAAATTTTACTGGAGGATGTCAACTGGGATTAATGAAAGCATTTTCTATTATATCATATTTAAACGCATAGAGAGATGACGGGAAAGTAAACTAACTCATAATAAATAGTGTGTGTTAATGCTTTAATCTGAATTTAAAATTGTGGTTTTCTAGTAAATTTATCATGGGTTAGTATTTTATTGGTCAAAGGGGATATTGTGCTGTTTACAAAATGATGGCATTTTTCCCCGGTGCTAATAGATTCTATCCATTTCAGACATTCATGTAGCCAATGGATGTGATTTTGTGTGTTATTCGGATCAGCAGATAAAGATGACAACAAGCTATGCTTGTTATTATCTTCTAAAATCTGACTGACTGACATGTTGAAGTTTGTTCAGGTCTGGTAACTCTATAGTAGTTTCTCATCTATTTCTTTTATGTATATTTTTCTAATGGTTTAAAATGTAAAATTTTTATATTCATTTGTGTTGATGGTTTGATAAATCTGTACACTACATGTTACTTATTTCCTAATTTAGAACAAATATTTGTATTACATGTTATAAATGTCCAGTGCCTCTGTATGTCTGGAAGTGGCATCAAATTCCTTTTTTCTTTGTTTTTGTTTTTTTTCCTCATTATTTTCATTCCATATTACAACAATAAAACTAGCAATTTCAAAAAAGTATTAGCTACCATTACTGAATGCCTATTATCTGCCACTCATCCTGCTAGGAGCTTTACAATTAATCTCTTCTTATCCTTTACAGACCTTCTTGCATAGTTTTATTTTTCATTTTCTAGATAAGGAAAGTAAGACTTAACAAAGTTAAATACCTGGCTTAAGATCACACAGCTTCTTCACATTTTAGCTGCCATTTCAGTTTGTATCTCTCTATTTCCAAGCATAAATTCTTCTCTACCATTTCATCTATCAAGTTAATTTATTATTTGACAATATATACAACTGTAGATACCAAGGGAATGGTGATCAAAAGATGAAATCTTAAGGCAACTTTTTCAGGTAGATAACTGCCTCCAGAAACTCTCTCCTTTAGAAATGGACTCCGTAAAACTTTTATAGGGAAATATCAAAAACAGTCAGGGTCACCATGAACCTCTTTAATTCTGACTCTGGTTTGAGATTTGGAATTCTTGGAGACTATGGAGGTTTTAATTTAAATAATACAAAACTTACTTTTATATTTACATGTGTTTAAAATTATGATGTCCAAGCAAATTAATTATACAATTAGGATTGTAGGGCAAATGTTTAGCCCACGTTGTAGTACTGACTGATTTAAAGCACTTTAGAAGTAACATTAACATATAAAAAATTGCTGTGCTCCTTTGAAAGAGGTCTACTTATTATCTATTCATTAAAGCTGATCAAAGAATTTTGCTTAATAATGATTTGTTAGCCTTCTTCAAGTTTCTGTATTTACTGAAAAGTCATTAACCTGCACTCTTTAAGTATATTATATAATGGCTTTGGTTCCATACTAATCATGATTGTTCTCTCCAAGTGGTCCTAATCAGTGAAGCTTTTCTATGTATAGAACATGCTAAGGTCATATGTGCTGTTTTTTTTCCCCCTCACAAAATCTTATTCAGAAATCTAGACAGAAATAAAATGTCGGATTGCATTCAGAAATGAACATTGGACAGATATTTTGCTCAATTTTGCTCAGTGGTATCAGGATTTATGGTTGTGATGGCCCCTGGAGCCATGGCACTACATAAAGACATCACAGTCCAATTCATGGTTATTATTTGGGGTTATTGTCGTTACCCTCATGAAATCAAGAACCACGAACAACATGAGAGGTTTATGGTGTGACAGAAAGCTCACGCCCATCCCATCTCAAAAGTTTGCACTAAAATTTTTAAAGGACTTAGTTAGTACATAAGAGTGCTCTTATTTCAGCTCATATTTTTGTAAATCTGTTTCCAAATCCTGTCCTCTTGCCACTCCAAAATAGGAGTGTTCATATCACATCACATCACATCACGTGGTAAAGAAAAGGGCAGAAGCAGAAACAGAATATATATATATATTTTTATTATACTTTAAGTTCTAGGGTACATGTGCATAACGTGCAGGTTTGTTACATATGTATACTTGTGCCATGTTGGTGTG
>NW_012116400.1:1331129-1331429 GCF_000951035.1 Colobus angolensis palliatus
GATATCCTTGTTAACTTTCTGTCTCGTTGATCTGTCTAATGTTGACAGTGGAGTGTTGAGTCTCCCATTATTATTGTATGGGAGTCTAAGTCTCTAAGGACTTGCTTTATGAATCTGGATGCTCCTGTATTGGGTGCATATATATTTAGGATAGTTAGCTCTTCCTGTTGAATTGCTCCCTTTAACATTATGTAATGGCCTTCTTTGTCTCTTTTGATCTTTGATGGTTTAAAGTCTGCTTTATCAGAGACTAGGATTGCAACCCCTGCTTTATTTTTGTTCTCTATTTGCTTGGTAGAT
>NW_012116400.1:1333536-1351782 GCF_000951035.1 Colobus angolensis palliatus
GTGGGCATGGGACCCTCCCAGCCAGGTGTGGGATATATTCTCCTAGTGTGCCCCTTTGCTTAAAACGCAGTATTGGGGTAGGAGTTACCTGATTTTCCAGGTGTTGTGTATCTCAGTTCCCCTGGCTAGGAAAAGGGATTCCCTTCCCCCTTGCGCTTCCCAGGTGAGGTGATGCCTCGCCCTGCTTCAGCTCTAGCTGGTCGGGCTGCAACAGCTGACCAGCACCTATTGTCCGGCACTCACTATTGAGATGACCCCAGTACCTCAGTTGAAAATGCAGAAATCACCGGTTTTCTGTGTCGCTTGCGCTGGGAGTTGGAGACTGGAGCTGTTCCTATTCGGCCATCTTGCTCCGCCACTCAGAAACAGAATATTATTAGAAAAGAGTAATGAGAAAACATCCCCATAATTTAGATAACATTGATTCTCAGAAGACACATTCTCTTCTTTATAATCTCTGAGAATCCAGCTATTGTCAGGGAAGGATATCTCAATTTGAAAGACATGGCCTAGGTCCCTTTTCATGGCCAGATACACCCAAATTATACAAATTCTATATATTGTGAACAGAGCAAAATAATTTACACACAATAGGGTAGGGGGCTTAACCCAGCTTAACAGGTAGGAAAACACAAAGCTGGATGGCACTGCTTAATACAAGTTGGCAGGGTGAAACAGTGGCTCATCTGAAGGACATGGAAAAAAACATTTTTAACCAGATGATTTTTAACATCAGGAAAGGATAGAAGCTGGAAAAGCCACATGATTTTTTTTCCTGATGAATTAAACTTTCTTTTTCCTACCAAACCAGTGAGTGTTTACAGATACCTCCAGAAGTACCTGACTGTTCATTGTACTCATATGTGTTCTGGGGACGTTAAGTCTATAATAATATTATGCTTTGAGCTACACTGTCAGGTAATGGAAGAGAAATTGCTTTCTTGCCCTATAGCTTCTGTGCTTTTTGCTAACTGCCACTTTCACTGAGTTTCTCAACTTCATTTCCTAAGTAAATAGCGTTAAATTTGTCCTGCTAATTTTCTCTCAACATCTATTAAATATCCACATTGTGGATTTGTTTTTGACAGGAAAATTTAGGCTGATTCCTTTTTATGTTTCAGAAATATGTCAAGGGAAGATTAGCTCAATGACAATACCTGTCATGAGCCACAAAGAAGACAGATGAGTGTGTACATGGACTAGAAACTTTTTCGCTATACAGTTTCTTTAAAAAATTAAATCTGATTGCCTGTCTATAAGTGAAAATTATTTTGATTAAATTCTATAAAACAGTGAAAAAGAATTTTAGTCAGTATGCCAATGTTTTCTTTCAGAAATCACATCAACTAACTGGTTTTCTACCATTCGTAATTCTAATACTAATTCTGCAATTATGCATGTTGAGAGAGGTGACAGCAGCATTTTCTTCTTATTTTTATGGAAGCAGTTGTTCTTTTAGGGACAGGTCCTTCAATCCCTCTATGAAAAAAAATCACAGAGGCACACATAATACCAAAATTTGAATAAAATTTCAAAGCATCACTAACACATTTTTACCTCTCCACAATCCAAATGTAACCATCTAGAGCATGGGTTTTTGACCCTGTCCTAAAATTGTGTAGTTCTTGAGACTTGTGAGCTCATATTAATCAATTTTGCATTATTCACAGAGTCTGATTCGATGCCTTGAAATAGGGTGGTTTTTAAATATTTGTAGAATTGATTAACATAGAAATAGAGTAGGATCATTTTTACATTTACATTGTCAAGACCAGTTTTTTTTTTTTTAAAGATATTCTAATCTCTGCTCTGAAACAGGATAGAATCCAGAAATCGAAATCAACTCACACATACATGGTAGACTTATTTTTAATAAAGGTACATGGGTGATTTAGGAAAAAGATTATATCTTTTTAACAAATGGTGCTGTAAGAATTGACTATTCATATGGGAAAAAGTGAACCATGGCCATAACTAACATTATCCATAAAAATTAACTTTAAGTGGAGCATGGAACTAAACATAGATGCAAACACTATAGTACTTCTAGAAGAAAACATAGTCAAAAATAGTTGTGGCATTGGAGTTGAAAATTTTTTAGGGCACAAAATTCATAAACAATATGAAAATCATTGATAAATTAAATTTATCAAATTAAAAACATTCATCCTTAAAACACACAAATAAGAAATGAAAATTCAAACCACAGATTGGAAACAATTATTTCAGAATATCTGAAAAAGTGCTTGTATCCAGAAGTTATAAAGAACTCTTACAGTTTAATAAAAAATGACAAATCACCCAGTTAAGTAAATGAGTCAAAGACTGAATAGGAGTCTCACAAAAGAAGATATACAAATGTCACATAAAAGGCAGAAGAATACCATTACATTCCCCACAGAATGGCTAAAATGAAAGAGACTGATGATATCAATTATTAGGATGTTGATCAATGGGAACTCTCGTACACTGCTAGTGGGAGTATAAAATGATGCAATCATTTGGGGAGACAGTTTGGTTGTTTCTTATAACGTTAAACATGTATTTATCATGTCACCTGCATGATTCTATGCTCCTACTTATTTCTCATGAGAAATGAAAACATATGTCCATTCAAAAATTTGTGTTCAAATTTTTATAGCAGGTTTATTCATAAAAGCCCAGACTGGAAAGTGTTTAAATGTTCATCAACAGGTGTGAAAGGATAACAACAAACAAAATTGTTTGTTTGTTTTGAGACGGAGTCTCGCTCTGTTGCTCAGGCTAGAGTGCAGTGGCATGATCACAGCTCACTGCAACCTCTGCCTCCCGGGCTGAAGTGATCCTCCTGCCTCTGCCTCCCGAGTAGCTAGGACTACAAGCACGCACCACTACACCCAGTTAATTTTTGTATTTTTAGTAGAGGTGGTGTTTCGACATGTTGGCCAGCCTGGTCTCAAACTCCTGACCTCAAGTGATCTACCCCCCTCAGCCTCCCGAAGTGCTGCTATTACAGGTGTGAGCCACTGTTGCCAACCTCAAAAATTTGCATTTTTAGTGATGAATTTTGATAATATATCATAGTATTATTCGGCAATAAAAAAGAAACAAACTACTGATGTACACATCAACAAGGATGCATCTCAAATCATTTTGAATGAAAGAAGCTAGACACAAGCACTGACTGTGTGATTCCACTTATGTGAAATTCTACAATAGACCTAATGATAGAACACAGTCAAGAGTTGTCTGGAGCTGGGTATGTGTGTGTTGGCAGAGGCGGAGAGGGGATATAGACTGGGAAGGGGCACAGGGAGGCTCTTTAGGCTCATATAAATATTTTATATCTTGATTGTTATGGTTATATGGTATATATATTTGTCAAAATTCATTGCACTTACAACTGCTGCATTTTATTTTATGCAATTATATTAGTTTCCTGGGGCTACCATAACAAAGTACCACAATCTGGGTGGCTTAAAACAATAGAAATTATTCTCTCATAGTTCACTAGGCAACGGGTATGAAATCAAGGTGTCAGCAGGGCCATGCTCCCTCTGAAGGCTCTCGGTAAGAAGCCTTCCTTGCCTCTTCCTAGCTTCTGGTGTTCCTGAAGGACTCTTGGCTTGTGGCAGTTTAACTGGTATGCCTCTGTCTTCACATTGCATTTTCCTTTCTGTGTCTCTTTGTCCAAATTTAAATTTCTGTATTCATGTAGAGACACCAGCCGTTAGATTAGGGACCACCTCATTTTAATATGATTGTAACTGCAAAGATCGTATTTCTAAATAACGTTGTAATCTGAGATTCTGGGTAGACATGAATTTGGGGAACACTATTTAAATTAGTAAAGCAATTTATCTCATCAAAGCTGATTTAAAATAAGTGAGAATAAAGAGATATACCTTCCTTATACCCATGAATACTTTTGAAAAAGTCAATACATATTTTCAAGAAATATCATCCAGAATTCTAGACAACACCACCTGTGTGTACCAATTTGATGATAAAGGCTTTTTTTTTTTTTAATTAAGGAATAAGTGTCAATTCTCACAGGAAATCATATTTGGAGTATTTTACTTTATATTCAAGGGGTACATGTGCATGTTTGTTACATGGGTGTATTGTGAAATGTTGGAGATTGGGCTTCTGGTATATCCATCACCCAAATATTGAACATTGTAACCAATGAGTAAATTTTCAACTCTCACACCCCTCCCACCCTTGCCCCATTTGGAGTCCCAGGTGTGTATTATTTCCATCTTTATTTCTATGTGTACTTATTGTTTAGCACCTACATATTTGTACTCTTGAACTGCTAATCACTGCCCGATTAAGAGCAATAACTCAAATTTTGTTACTAACAAAAGTCATATTTAGTAATAACCACAGAATTTCTGAAAGCACAATTGTTTCTTGAGTCCAAATGTGACTTATTACTGCTTGTGAAAGACCATTCTGTCTAGTACCCAGCAGAGTCCTGTGCACCTCTCAACCCTCAGTGCAAAGGCACTCCAAGTCATTCAGAAGCTTAGCAGCCTTTTCCTCGCATGAGAGACAGTAGGGAGACACAATCAAGGAAAGGTCAAGTAGGGGCATATGGACAAAGTTAATGTGAAATTTAATAGAGTCCTCTGGTTTCTCGCCCCGCTTCCTGGCACTGGCCCATCACACCTTCTATGTGACCCCATAGAGAAGTTTTGCTCGAGTAATTTGGCGCACATCCACTTAACAGAAGGTGCAAGGCCAGAACACAGTGGTTCAAATCCCACAAGGCACGTTACTTATGTGATGGGCTAAGAGAGGGGCAATAAAGCTGGCCCATCAGAATCAGTCAACTGCTACGGAGAGGAGGGTCAAAGCAGCTTTAATTGCTTCCTTTTGCTTAAATAGGGGAGAGAAGACAGATTTTCTGTAATCACCATACAGAAGAATGGGAAGAAAAATTTAAACACACCAACAATGTGCATAGCATTTTACAGCTTAGAAATTGCTTTATATTTTTAGATTTATTCTTGCAATAAACCCATGAAGTTAGCAGAGCTTATTGGCCACATTTTATGGAGAGAGGAGGTGGGTTAAGTGAATTGTTCAAGGTAGTGAATGAACCATCTGGGATTCAAATTTAGTGCTTCTGGCGTACCTATTGCTTTTATTACTGTTATTATTTCTAAGATCACAATAGTATCCCTACTGACTGATATGTTACCTCACAAAGAGATATTACAGTGAATAAATGAATTATCAGCAATGTTCACAATATTTCCGTCTTTAACTAAACAGCCTTCTGAGGTAGGAAACCCTGGTGAGATAAACCAAGCTTTATTCCTAAATGTCATATTGATGAGGCTCATGTTAGAAGCTTAGCAAATACTTGATGAATGAATAGACATTACTCAAGTACCCACCTTTTAGAAAAACAAGTTTAAAAGATTAAGAGTATATAAACAATACTATCTCATATGTGTTACCATGGCTCTCCCATTAAGCCACATCTAAACACAAACTTGAAAATTTGCCACATTGGTAAATACTAACATGGGTTAGTGTTCCTTTCCTATCCTGTGTGTAAGAAATGTTGTGTTTAACATGGAACTCATCTACAGGTCTCAGCTTACATATAATACTCTCTGCAAAGGCCTGTTTGACCCTGTAAGTCTGGGCCCAAACTCAGTAAACAGAAGCTTAATGGCAGTGTCTGTCTCAGGTGATCAAGCAAATAGTGAATAATCAATAAATACTTTCTCAATGAATTCTCAAAGAGATACTAACAAGTGAAACTGCTCATGGAGTTGAAGTGATGAGAACAGTTGTCCTAGGTATCCACATGGAATTGGTGCCAGGACCACTGCGAATACCAAAATTATGAATGCCCAAGTCCTCTATGTAAAATGTTGCAGTATTTGCATATAACCTAGGCACATCCTCCCATATGCTTTAAAAGGTCTCCAGATTACCTATGATACATAATACAATGTAAATGCTGTGTAAACAGATGCATACTGTATTGTTTTTCTATTTGCATTACTTTTATTGACACATTTTTTTTGTTCTGTTTTTGTGTTTTTTAATTTATTTTTCCATAAGTTATTGGGATACATGTGGTATTTGGTTACATGAGTAAGTTCTTTAGTGGTTATCTGTGAGATTTTGATGCACCTATCACCCGAGCAGTATACACTGCACTATATTCATAGTCTTTTATCACTTACCTCCTTCCCACTCTTCCCCCCCAAGTCCCCAAAGTCCATTGTATCATTCTAATGCCTTTTCATACTCATAGCTCAGCTTCCACATATCAGTGAGAACATACGATGTTTGGTTTTCCATTCCTGAGGTACATCACTTAGAATCAGTCTCCAATCTCATCCATGTCCCTGCAAATGCTGTTACTTCATTTCTTTTTATGACTGTATTGTATTCCATCTGTCAGGGTTCTATATACACTGGCTGCAGGCATATTCCAATCTTGTCAGAATAGTAAATCTGGGGAGTCTTTTATTGTACCAGTGTACCTGGTTTGCAGATGAGCTTTCTAATGTTATTGAAGATTGATTGTGTGAACCAATAAATTTCCCATCGCTTTCCAAGTTTTGTTTTGATTCCTGAAAACTAAAAGAGATCCCCTTACACTTTTGGAGGCCTTGTATTTCAGCTCAAATCTCTCTGCATATTTTGGAAGGTTGGTCTAGAAAAGCTGAAGCTCACTTCCATTTTATTTCATTTTATTGCTCTTTAAGTCTCACATTTAAGGATCTTTTTTAAAATCATTTTTACTTTCATATTTTAGATTAAAATCTTTTTAGCATAATTCTGGACTACGGTGAAGTATTTGTCCATGACAGAAAAAACAAAGCTGAAAGAGATTTCAAAAGTATGGAATGAATCTTCTGCACCATGAACATTTTCATAGTTTCAAAGTTCAAAAGTGGAATGAAGAATCTGGTTTTCAGGGGCTCTGAGGCTAATCTGTATTCAAAGTAATTATCTGAAATAGTCTCCCTAATTCATTCCCTCATGAGTGTTAACATTAAAATATAAGCCAGAGAGGAAAGTAGTATAACTGGGGCATTCTGCATATTCATAGATACATACATTCATGTTCACATTTGTAGCATAGTCTTAGTTACTGTACTTTAACAATTATCTGTATTTAATTACATGTTGATATAAAATATATTTATAAAAAGGATTAATGTAAGATGTTCTCCTCTATGAAGAATCTGGAGATGGTTTCCAGAACACTTTGTTTTTATTCTAGATCTGATTTTATTACAAGACTTGAAGAAAAATGTTAATTGATAATTTGCTGTCCTCAATATGTGAATATTAATATTCCCTCTGTGTCCAATGTACCTCTGCAAATGCAAGACAGAGTTGAAGAGAAAGGACAGATGGAGTGACCAGTTGCTTCAAAAAGAATAGAACAACAAAGGAGACTAATGGTGCATATCATTATATCTAATCATATTAATAATAAGAGACAATGCTATTTACCGTAATTTTTCTCAGGACAAAGAACTTCTGAGAAAAATACTCTTAACTTCTGAGAAAAATATTCTTAACATTTTGAAATGCAGTGATAGGTAAAGAACCTTGCAGAAATCAAATTGGCTCTTTTTGGGTTGTTATTTAAACACATAATTTCAGAGTTTAATACATCCTTTGGGATCAAAAGAGTCATTAAGAAGCCATTTATCTCCAGGAAATATCAGCAAGAAAGCACTGAATCCAGAAGGTTATGAAGTTTTATTTTAGGAAATATTCAGTGATAAAGTATATCCATTTTTAAATGAGTTGCAAATAGGCAGTTCAGCTATTTCATCTTAATTTAGTAAACATTTCCTTACTGAAACTGAAGCAAGATGTGAATTTCCAGAAATGTGTGAATTTCCTCTAAGATGTGAAATTTCCAAAAAGCTCACTTTATACTTTAACATGAATCTAGTAAGCTTCACACAAAATGTAGGAGTTTTTTTAAAAAAAATTTTGTTTGAGCAACGGAAAATGAGGCGAAATGAGAAGATTCTGTAGTTTACTTCCCCTCTTCCTGCTTGGATAAGAGTAAGTATCCAAGAATATAATGAAATGTATTTACTTGAAACATAAGGCTGATGGGAATAATACCAATGGTTTTTTGGAATAATCAGCCCGAGTGTGTAGGTTTGGAGGGAAGTACCTTAGCAATCAAAATATCTTTGCCATGACCAGGAAACATTTTTAGCCCTATTGTCTGATGGTATATTAAGGTAACTAACATGCTGTATTCTTCTAAACTTTAAATCTTACCCTAGAGAGGTCTAGTAAACTTCAGTTATTTTGCTACCTGGCATGTACTTTTCCTTCCTTCTGGTAGTGAACCCATAGTGCCTCTTCCTTCTGTATTCTCATCGCATGGGCTCCAAGGCAATTGACACCATCCCTGGGCTTCAGAGGAGGAGTAAGTGAATATAACTAAGAAGAAAGAAAATTGCAATCACTTGTTTACAGTGACAGGGTCAGGGACGGACCCATGATCCATGTATAGCCAGCCAGGGCTGAGGACAGTCAATTCTGGAACTACTATTTGCAATATCCAGGAAGCAGTTTTCTCTCATGGGAGCCCCGAGGTGGAAGGTGATAATGGAGATGTATCTGAAGTTAGTCTATCCCTTTGTTGTTCAGGTACCCAAGCCAATATACAGTTTCTTTTAGAAATTTAAATTAGAAGCTTGAGTTAATTTTCTACTGAGTACAGCAGAGTTCTTATTGCTACATGAGATGAGAATAGATATCAACTGGAGAACTTGTAAATATTACAGATTCTCAGACCCCACCCCAGACCAACTGAACTGGTGTCTCCGATAGGGGCCTAGGGTTTCATTAAGAGTTCCAGGTGGTTTCTATAATCATGATAGTTTAGAAACACTTCCTCAGGGAATTCCTTAGGACTAGCAGTTGAATGTTAACTCCATTTAGTGATAAAAAGTACATATTTTAGAGCTGACAGAAGTGGTTTCAAGGCCCAGCTGTTTGCATATGAATTGGTTGAATTGGGTGATTTATGGCAAGGTACACAACTACCCTAGTTTCTGTTTCCTCACCAATAAACTTGCAGTAATAGTATTTTACACATAGCAGTGTTTTCTGTAATAGGTGAGATACATGCTGAGTATCCCTTATCTGAAATACTTGGGACCAGAAATGTTTCAGATTTCAGATTTTTTTGGATATTAGAATATTTTTATTATACTTACAAGCTGAACATTCCTAATCCAAAAATCCAAAATTCTAAATGCTCAGACTTGCATTTCCTTTGAGCATTATGTCAGCATTAAGAAATGTTCAGGTTTTGGAGCATTTCAAATTTTGGATTTTCAGATTAGGGATGTTCAACTTGTAATTGACATAGAATGTTGCACATATTGATAGTCAATTTTATTAGTGTTTATTATCTTATTTATCAGAGTAAGTCAAACTTCTCTGAAACACTGGGGAAACAGTTCAAATTGACACTATAGTCGGAGTTTCTATTGAAAATAAATTAGAACTGAACAGTGGGCTACACCCTACATTGTTAAATATAGTGATTATATTATTTTTGTCAAATACTTGATCTTAGACCATATATGGTACATTATTTCTTAAAGATGATGCAACAACAAGTTGAATTCAACAAATTCATTCTTTCATTCAGGTTGAACTTCATGTGCAAAGTCATATTGAAAATGCCTTTAGTGTACAAAATACATTTAGGAAGACCACAAATTTAGTCTGAAAATAATCACTTTTTGTAACTTTGGGTCTAAGGATCATTCCAGTTTGACCCAAAAGAATCCAGAGGAAGAAGAAATACCTTTACTTGCTGTAAAGTCTGGTCTAGAGGTCTTCTCTCTCGTTTAGATAGATAAATGTGACAGGAGAATGCCAGGATAAAGTTTTCATTTACTATTACCACGTACAAGCACTATATTATACCAGCTGGCCACAGAAAGAAACTTTATTAGCTGCTTGAGTTAGGAGGTGAGAGCCTAATGCTCTGTTAGTAATAGTGTGAACAACAAAACAGGTAGTGATGCTTCCCTGAGGGACAGAATGAGAGGAATTTAAATTTTTTAAATATTCTATAAGGAATAGAACATAACAGAGACACCATGAAAGGAAGGGAAAGAGAGGGGAGTCTGAGAGATTTTGTAAGGGCAAGGGTTACATGGTTTCAGGGTCTGTGGAATTTTCCTTCTGAAAAACTGACTTAAGGACATGTTAACATAGAAATGTTTTTGGGAGGCCAAGTCAGGCAGATCACGAGGTCAAGAGATCGAGACCATCCTGGCCAACATGGTGAAACCCCATCTACTAAAAACACAAAAATTGGCTGGGCATAGTGGCACACACCTGTAGTCTCAGCTACTCAGGGGGTCTGAGGCAGGAGAATCACTTGAACCCGGGAGGCAGAGGTTGCCATGAGCTGAGATCGTGCCACTGCACTCCAGCCTGGAGACAGAGTCTCGCTCTGTCAAAAAAAAAAAAAAAAAAAAAAAAAGAATGTTTACAATGCTATAATTAATTGATAGAAAACCCTCCTAGGCCCTCTCTTGTCTTCCTGTCTTCAACCTCATCTTCAGTAAAGTCTGCTAATTTCACTTCTATTTTGTTGTTGTTTTAATGAGGAAATGGTTGCATCAATAAGATACCCAACAGAATCTGGATGCCCAGAAAAAAGACCTGAGATGACATTTCCTACTCTGCCCCTTTGGAAGCTCACAGAAGTCTTAGTGTGGACCTTGAACCCTCATCAGATGTAGAATTGCTGTTAGAATCCCCTACAGGTACAGTCTCTTACTCATGCTCATATTTTTAGATCATAAAGGATATGTGTATGGCTATTTTTTGTGTACAAGTATTTATACTACAGGTTGACTGTCCCTTATCTGAAATACTTGTTTTCAATTTTGGATTGTTTTTGATTTTGGGGTATTTTCATCATATTGATAGTGCGTCTCAAATCTGAACATCTGAGATCTGAAATGCTCCAGTGGGCACTCCTTTGAGTATCATGACAGTGCTCAAAGATACTTTACTTTTACTAGCCTCTTTGAATTTGACTTTTGTCTCTTCTTTATTACATTTCAGAATTTGTGGTCTTGTGTAGACTGAGCTTTACACAGTGGGGCAAGGTGAGAAGTGTCATCTCAGGATCTTGTTTCTGGGCAGCTACATTCTGTAGGGTATCTTATTGAGGTAACCATTTCCTCATTAAAAATGAAAAAAAAAACAATAAAAATGTAAAAGTAGTAGACATTATGGAGATTGGGTTAAAGATAGAAAAGGTGGGGTCCAGGAGGGTTTTACATTAATTGTAGCAATGCAAACTTTTCTATTAAAAAACGTCCTTGAGTCATTATGTCAGAAGGAAAGTTCCACAGACCCTGAAACCCAGCATATTAGTTTCCTTTGGCTACTATAACAAATTATCACAAATGTAGTGCCTTAAAACAACAGAAAATTATTCTCCCACAGTTCTGGAAGCCACAGTCTAAAATCTGGGATGAAATCAGGTGTCACCTGGAGCACCCTCCCTCCAGAGGCTCTAGGGTAGGATCCATCCCTTGCCTCTTCTAGCTCCTGGTGGTTGCCAACACTCTTTAGCACATGACTGCATCACTCTTAGCTCTGCCTCTGTGGTCACATTGCCTCCTCCTCTTCTGTGTCTGTGTTGAATATATCTCTGCCTCTCTCATAAGGATACTCATGATTATATTTAGGGTTCATTCAGAGAATCCAAGAAAATCTCTCATCTCAAAATCTTTAATCATATTGGCAAAGACTCTTTTTCTATTCCAGGTAAGGTCAAATTGCAAGTTCCAGGTATTAGGACCTGAAACCTTTGGGTGCCAGTTATTCAGCCTGTTAACACCTGGCCTCTGCTTCTCTATCCTCTTAGATGAGGATGCAGAGTAGCCTCCTGCTTTGGGTCGTGAAAAGGTCCATTTCCCACTGTAAGTGAGGGAAACCTTCATTCTCATGCAACTCCTGGAGTGTGTAATTATTGTGCCTACCCTAAAGGTTTTTTTCCTTTAAGCCATACTGCTAGTTATTCTGAAAATTTATGGCATAAATGAATTTGATTTAAAAATTGCCCTGGTTGTCAGAAGAATCACTGCAAAATGAGAGTTCATTTTAAAATCCAGTTACCCTTCCAGTAACTTCCTCATTGTTCTCCTCTTCTTCATAGGAAAACTTCTCCAACAGAAATATGCACAGTATTTACTTTATAACTTCCCAGTCCATATTTAATCTCCTCTAATCTGGCTGTCCTCCCCACTCCTTTACAGAAACCATTTCACTACTCTTGCTTTGGTCACCAACAACTAGTAGAACCATACAAATTATCAATGAAAGGAGACACTTTTGAAAGTGAAAGTAGATACTACCTACTACTAACTAACTACATTAACTATACCAGGGCATGATGCACACCAGGACTATCCCAGGAAAACTGGGGGTGTAGTTACCTAGAAGTGATCTTCATGCTGACCAATTCAATCCACATTATTTTATTTTGTCTTGCCCAGCATTTTACCAGCTTTTCAAGACAGTTGAACTCTCATTCCTTCTCTAGTACTCTTTCCATTTTTTCTTCTGCCATACTAATGCTTTTTTCCTGTTATAGGAAAATCCTATTTTTTCCTGTTGTTGGAAAATCTTGTTTTTTCTGTTGTTGGCCATTCTTTCCAAGCCTGTTCATCTGGTCTATATTCTGCATTCTCCTAGGGCTCATTTCCAGGTCTAAATCTCTCTTTATCGTATACATTCCTATGACTTTAGATGCCATATGCTGGCAATTTCTAAATTCGTCTCCAGTACAGACATTTCTTACATGTTCCCGATTTAAATATTCAACTGCATTTTGACATCTCCTCTTGAATATATTTAAAAATTACACTCTTTTTCTCTCACACATGCCCAAACTGTTTCTCTCCCAGTCTACTGCATCACAGAAAATGTTTCTACCAACTTAAAAGCCTGTTCACCAGAAACTCACTCCCGTCCAATCCATCTGCAAGTGTGTTTGTTTCTACCTTCAAAACATGTTTCAAATATACATGTTTCATATGTACCCATCCATTTCATGTCCTTCTCTTCACCACCATTGAATCCACCATCTCATACTTCCTGTAGCTTTCTTTTTGCATTTTTTTTGCCACTTGGAATTTGTTCTCCTCACAAGATCCAGATTTATTTGTAATACATACATATAAAATTGATATATGTATTTATAAATAGTAAATTCATAAAACTTGTATTTACTTTAAATCTTGGTGCCCTGTGACTTCACAACCATTGACTCAAAGGTTTCAATGACTTAGAGGAAATGAAGATACTGATATAATTGTCACATTGTGAAGGTTTACAAAATAAGATGTAGAAGAAGTTTTACTAAACCTGAGAATGAGGGAGAAAATGTTTATTGGACAATATGTGGTGCATCAGAAAGCACAAGAGTGCAAGGAGAAATTAAAATATTAAGAGGTTAGGTTGAAGGGTCCTGGTACCCTGTAGAGGGTGAAACCCTAGGGCAGAGAGGCCAGGGATGATAGGAACTGTAGACAGGTAGGGAAGGAAGCCAAAATCAGAAGTCATTGGTCCATTGTGTTTTATAGAATTCTTGAACAGGAACATCTCAGAAAGCTAGCTACTGCTACAAAGGAAAGTGGTAGCTTGGTGTGCTTGGCAGGGAGTGTGCTACAGTAGCACCAGCATATGACAACTGAGGAATCTAGTGATTTTGGCACACTCTCAGTGGGTCATGTAGGAGATATCTGAGCTAAGAGTCTAGGATTTGCCATAGGATTATCATGGGCAGGGGAGGCTAACCCTTAAACAGAGTAGACAACCTAGCTGGGGACTGGGTGGAGGACAAGGCTGAGACACAGATATTTAATGGCTCTAGAAAGAACAGAGATGGGGCCAAGCAAGTGAGAAGATCATGAGATGCTCCCACACTGAGAGAAAATATTCTCAGTGTGTAAGATATGCCCAGAAGCCACTTTAATAAGGATTGCTTAAACTAAGGGCCTTAGCAATAAGAAATTCGGCTGTGGCAGAGAGCTAGAAATTTGAACATCATGACTTCATCCCAAAGAGCCTCAGCTAAGCAGAAAGAGGCTGCCTTAGATGAAAAAGAAACCCCTTTCATTGGCAAGATTGAGATTTATCTTAGTACCCAACAACAGCTGGGAATCATGCACAGAATAGAAGACATTCCAGACAATAAAGGATGTTACATGATTTTGCACATGTGATGTAGTATAATATGTACAATTTTTTTTTTACCTTGATACACATAAATTAGATGTTAACTTTCTTCTTCTTAGTGCCCCCAAATGACTCCCATATGCTTCGGAATATAAACAGTAGCGTGCATTGCAGGTACAGCATGATCTGGCCCAATCCTAACTCCTTAACCTCTTTGACTCCATTCTTCCTCTTGCTCAATGAAAGGCAACTTCACTAACTGCCCGTCTGTTCTTTGCATAAGCCAAGATTGTTCTCAACCCAAGAATTTGCTTATGCTTTTTCCTTTCTCTGGAATTAATGTTGCATCATCCCAGTATTCACATGAATGACTCTTTTGTATCCTCTTCAGTTTAGAGGGATAAATGCCACCCTCATGAGGAAGTCTTGCCTGATCTGAAGTGGCTCCATTCTTCTTTGATAATGGTGAATAACCTCAAAGGATACTATATTTCTATAATACAACCTTAGTTTATAGCACTCTTCACAATTATAATTATTACACTGATTTGTTCATTTGTTCTTTGTCTCCAAAAGGAAATTATAAACTCCATGAGAGCAGGGGTCATATTCACATTGATCACTGTTGTTTTTCCAATATTAGCTTAGTTATTGGTACACAATGAATATTCAAAAAGCACTTATGAATGAGAAAATTAAGCTTTCATACTCAGTGGTTTCTTATTTCTAACAGAATTACATATCTTGGACCATCATTACAAGACCTCCATTGATTATGCAGATGTGTGTCCCACCTTTTTTTTCTCACAAGCCATACACTTCTTCAAATAATAAAACCCGAGATACTTTAGTTTCCATGTAAGTCTATAAATTCTAACCTTTGTACTTTTTTGCTCATATAGTTTCTTTCATCTAAATTGCCCATTTCTATCTCTAAAGTTTTAGTCTTAATTATTATTTAAACCTCTTCTCAACATCATGTTCCCTATGGGGCTTCTGTGAATTTAATTTGATGCTCTGTACTCTGATGAAAATTTCTCTTCACCTGACTAAAGGTATCTAACTATCTCATTTGAACTATGGTCATATATATACACATATTTGTAGTGTATAAATATAGAAGATGTATCATTTCATCCTTTGCTTCATTGGTACTCTTAGCATTGTGCCTTGTATGTGGATAAAAGGCACTAAAAATAAATATTTTTTGGATATCCCAAGGAAAGGTGAAACAATTTTATAATAATACCATCCTTTGGAAATCTGTGTTCTTCATCTGCATACATGCTGGAAATTATACCTATAAAGTTAGAAACACATGTAAAACACAGAGCTGCTAAATTCCCATATGTACTTTTTAAAATGTATGAAAAGGTTCATAAATGTCACGAAAAAGATTGAGTACAAGACAGAAAGAACAGAAATAGAATTCATTAGACCTTTGCCAAGAACCAGGAATTCTAAGGGCTTTGTATACATTGTCTAATTTAAAGTTAAGCCCACACCATCCCTATGAAGTAAATGTTACAGTTAGTTTTCTGAAACATCCTGTTTGGGGAAGAAATGGGAATAATTTATGACAAATGAGTCACATCTACAAAATTGAAATGCTACCATTGTTAGGAGAGTTTCACACCAAAGAATAGTTTTAGCTTGAATAAAAAGAAAAAAAAATAGCTCAGGAAATCCACCGCAGGTTCGAAGAATAGCACAAAAACTTAATTCTTAAGAAACATTAAGATGGTGAAAAATTATTCTACTAACAGATATTTTGTCAAACTTACATGAAGAGTCAGAATAGATATTAGCAAAGACAGGAAAATTAAAGGACTTTTATTAATTTATAAAGAAGAATGCTAATTAAATTTGAAAGGACTCAGAAAAATTACTTCTGTTATTTATTTCAAGAAATCTTTTGAATCACTAATGAGAACATTCCGATTATCTCAGGAATAATTGTCTATTTATTGCATCAAATTATGAATTTCAAAAGTTAAGGAGGATGAGAGCGATTAGTTACAAAAAAGGAAAAATGATGTAACAACATGAAAACAAGAAATTGGTAAATAAGAAATAGATTAAGCTTAGAGTTAGAGAAATAAAAGTAAGATATAATTTAGACTTCTGTAAATAGAAAGTAGAATAAAACTTGAGTCTTAAAAAGAAAAAAGTCCAGGATTCAATAATTCTGATGATGCCTGTAAAGATGCCCCTAACATGGCATATCCCAATTTCTTATTAAAATATCAATGGACTCAGAAAAAAAAATTGTATTAGAAAAAGAAGTAGGGGCTGGGTGTGGTGGCTCACATCTGTAATCCCAGCACTTTGGGAGGCTGAGTGGGGCAGATCACAAGGTCAGAAGATCGAGACCATCCTGGCTAACATGGTGAAACCCTGTCTCTACTAAAAATACAAAAACATTAGCCTAGGTTGGTGGCAGGCACCTTTAGTCCCAGCTACTTGGGAGGCTGAGGCAAGAGAATGGCATGAACCCAGGAGGCAGAGCTTGCAGTGAGCTCAGATCACGCCTCTGCACTGCGTCCAGCCTGGGCGACTGAGTGAGACTCCGCATCAAAAAAAAAAAAAAAAAAAAAAAAAAAAAGGAGGAGGAGGAGAAGAAAATATACAGATATACAGGCCTGAAAGCAAGCCCACCCGCACAATTCAGAAGTGTTTTGTTTATTTGTGTCACTATCAGGCCAATGAAACTTTGAGAAAAGCATGATGGATGAACCATCCTTGCCATATTGACAGTGATCTTATGCAAAATGGTTTTTCGGTTCACAAAGTTTATATGAACCCCAAAATCTAGGCAGAGATTCTGGCTGACTCAAAAACATCAGGCACTCAGTAATTATTTATTTCTTCCTCTACTCTGTCTCCCCATTTGTTTGGTTATTATAAACTGTCAGAATAGAACTAAACAGACGTGGGAAGGGAACTAATCATCTTAGGCACATTTCTCATCTTTACAACCTTGTAGGTCGAAAGAGAAAGGAAGAGATGTAGCATTTCAGAATTCTTGAGGTTTGCTTCTTCTAAAATAATTCACTTGCAAATCAGAACACGGAGAGCAAAGGAAAGACCTTCTGTAGGTTCAGCAGAGTTATATTAGATGAAAGCCAGTGAGATACTGGAAACTTTCCGGGATCTGTGTGTAAGTGGCTGTCTGGCTGTGAATCAGAAGTCACAGAACATAGGGGTGGTATAATGGGCCAAGGGCAATCCAGTTGCACAGGAGCTTGGCACTCATTGATCTGAAAAGATCTTCTATCATTGGCAAGCAAATGAATAGATTAAAATACTTCAAACTGAAATAAACATAATAGGCTAAGGTAATGAGTCATAGTAGGTTTAGAAAATAATTATTTTATAAAACCAGGAGATTCTTTCATAGAAAACTATTTGACATTTTTTATACTTATGAAGAAATATTATCTCCATGAAACAAAACTGGAAGTTAATAAATGAATAATAACATAGGCAAAAAAAAGACAACATTATGAAATGAAAAGAATGAATAAGTAAAGGAAGAATTGCAAATAAATTAAAAATATAATAGGAGAATTGAAATCATTATTGGGAGCAGTAAAAGACATATTTAACTTTACAAAAAGTCGAAGCCATAATTTGGATGCTCAAACTGAGAAAATGCAAAAAATGTTTAGAGAAAATATTTATATATTATATATTACTTCATATATATGTATTACATATATGAAAAGAACTTCACACACTGGGGCTTATCATGGGGAGGGGGGAGGGGGGAGGGATTGCATTGGGGAGTTATACCTCATATAAATGATGAATTGATGGGTGCTGAAGAGTTGATGGATGCAGCACACCAACATGGCACAAGTATACATATGTAACAAACCTGCATGTTATGCACATGTACCCTAGAACTTAAAGTATAATATGCAACAAACCTGCATGTTATGCACATGTACCCTAGAACTTAAAGTATAATAAAAAAGGGGGGCGGAGCAAGATGGCCGAATAGGAAGAGCTGCAGTCTCCAACTCC
>NW_012116400.1:1351832-1364245 GCF_000951035.1 Colobus angolensis palliatus
AAAAAAAAAAAAAAGAAATGATAGGATGGAGATTAGGGGAAATTTTTAAGAATTATATTTATTGGAAAAACATACAAGAAATTTAGGAAAAAATTATACATACGCCTTTAAAACATGTCAACATAAATGAAACAAATCAGTAGTCAATAATGAAAATTTCTGTGAAAGACAATGTCAATCTTTCTGGGTTCCAGTTTTGGGTAGGCCTCTTTGATTCCCCATTTTCTTTTAGACCTACTAGGTTCACCTACATGCATGTTAATACATCTTCCTATCTATATATTCATTATACTATCATAGAGTATTCGAGGTAAGAGAGAATCTTATTCTTCAACCTCTCTAAAATCCTTCCCATAAAATATTTGCAATGAAGAGAGTAGTTTTAAAGTTTCTCTCTTAACCTTCTTCTCACTAGGCCAGACTACGGAAATTTATCCAATATTTTTTTTCAAATAGCCAGTTTCCCATGCAGATAATTATCTGATAGCCTTTTGTGACAGCACAACATTCCTTTCTAGGTTGATTGCATAAATTGAATATAATAGTGTATATTCTGTAATATACAGTGTAATATATCTGACATAAAGTAGACTGTGGTATATGTGCTGCTTCTATTTCTTGCATATCACTCCCCTTTAATATGTTTGCCGTTACATATTTATAGTTCTGAAACCAGAGGAAATATCAGTATTTATAGAAGATGGTGCTGGAATAGTTTTATATGGAGATTTTTTTAAATTGTGGTAAACTATACATAATGTAAAATTTACAATTTTAACCATTTTTAAGTGTATACTTCAGTAGCAATGATGTACATTCATATTTTTATGCTATGATTACCACCATCCATCTCTAGAACTTTATTCATCTTCCAAAACTGAAATGATATATGCATTGAATGAATACTCTTGCTCCCAATCCCTGGTCCCTGATAACCCCCATTCTCTTTTCCATCTCTGTGAATTTGACTTTTCTAGATTCCTCATATAAATAGAATCATGTAGTATTTGTCTTTTTGCGACTGTCTTATTTTGCTAAGCATAATGTCTCCAAGGTTTATCCATGCTGTTGCGTATGACAGTATTTCCTTATAAGGCTAAAGAATATTCCATTGTATGATTATGCCACATTTTGTTTATCCACTAATTTGTCTATGGACAATTTGATTGCTTCCATCTTTTGGCTATTGTAAATAATGCTCTTATGAACATAGGTGGTTGAATATCTGAGTCTCTGCTTTCAATTCTTTTGGGCATATGAGCAAAAGTGGAATTATTGGATTCTGTGGTAATCTATGTTCAATTTTTTAAGGAACTGTCATACTGTTTTCCACAGTGACTGCCACAAGTTTACATTCCCACCGAAACTGAACAGGGGTTGGAATCTAGCCACATCTTTTAAGATCTTTAAATACATTTTTCCCTTCTATATGGGAGGATAATGAATTGAAGAAAATGGGAAGGGCTAGATGAACTTCAAAGTTTCCACCTGTCTTGTCATCTGTGCTGCATTGCTTTAAAATAATAACTTACTGAGTAGTTTTCTGCTTTCCCAAAACAGTTAATAAAACTTTTATCAATATGTGCTGTGATAGTTAATACTAAGAGTCAACTTGATTGGATGGAAGGGTACAAAGTATTAATCCTGGGTGTGTCTGTGTGGGTGTTGCCAAAAGAGATTAACATCTGAGTCAGTGAGCTGAGGAAGGCAGATCTACCCTTAATTTGGTGGGCACAATCTAATCAGCTTCCAGTGAATATAAAGCAGGAAGAAAAACAAACGTGAAAAGAAGAGACTGGCCTAGCCTCCTAGGCTACATCTTTCTCTGGTGCTGGACACTTCCTGTCCTCGAACACTGGACTCCAGGTTCTTCAGTTTTGAGACTCGGACTGGCTCTCTTTACTCCTCAAGCTTGCAGACAGCCTATTGTGAAACCTTGTGATCCTGTAGGTTAATACTTAATAAAGTCTCATATATATGAGTATATATAAATATATATATATTTAGAGAAAATATTAATATATATTATATATTACTTCATATATATATGTATTACATATATGAAGAGAAATGATAGGATGAAGATTAGGGAAAACTTTTAAGAATTATATTTATTGGAAAAACATACAAGAAATTTAAGAAAAAGAATTAGACATATGCCTTTAAAATATGTCAACATAAATGAAACAAATCAGTAATCAATAATGAAAATTTCTATGAAAGAGAGACAATGTCAATCTTTCTGGGTTCCAGTTTTGCACGCATATCTCTCTCTATATATATATATGCATATATATATATCCAGTGTTGCATGCATATATATGCATATATATGCATATATATGTATACACACATATATACTATTGGTACATATATATTTCAGTTTGCACTATATATAGTGTATATGCATGCACTATATCTATAGTGCAAACCGATATACATATATGCATATGTATATATAGGTGCACTATATATATAGTGCAAAATGAAATATATATATATACCAATTGTATATATGTGTGTATACACATATATATATACACACACACTATTGGTTCTGTCTCTCTAGAGGACCCTAATACACAGGCCAAATTTAATCTTTTAATATTTGTAGCTATATAATGTTCAACACATATGTGACCCCCATATTCTGCTGCTGACACTATGAGAATGAAATATCTGGATGATGAAGAGAGTATTTTATTCGTTTGTTGTTTGCATGTTGAAACTGGATCACAGCTAGAAGGATCTTGCCTTGAGTGAATTCCCTAGAAACAGACCTTGCCATGAAGATTTGTATGAAAGTGATTTACTGTGAAGTGCTCCCAGGAGAAACCATTAATGGAAGAGGGCAAGCCAAAAAGAGAAGGGAGGCAATCCAAGCAAGGGTACACTATTACAGTGTACTATTGTGAAGAAATAGGCCCATAGTCACTTTGGCTCAACCCTACAAGGGTACTCTGGAGATAAATTGGGTTACCACTCAAAATTGTTGTCATCAGGGCAAAGGGGGTACTATTTGAAAGGTCTAATCAGACATTTCCAGTTCTCCCATGCATGTAGGCAAAGACAGGTTCTAGCAGTCTGGGGAAACTCTCTAAAGAAATATGGTTATGGACTGGAGTGAAAGCACACTGGGAGTGTACATGAAAATGGCATAAGGGTCTATTTGCTTTAAAATAACTTACTGAGAATTAAGTTATTATTATAACTTACTTGAGGATGAGGCAGAGAACTGATAGCTCCTACCACAGCTTTTAATAAAAGGTAATATTTATGCTATGGTTTTGATATCTGACCCCTCCAGATTTCATGGTGAAATTTGATCCCCAGTGTTGAAGGTAGGGCCTAATGGGAGGGCTCTGGGTCATGGAGGTAAATTCCTCATGAATGGCATGGTGCTGTCCACATGGTAATGAGTTAGTTCTTATTCTATTAGTTCCAAAGGGAACTGGTTGCTTAAAAGAGTCTGGCACCTCCTGCTTCTCTCTCTTGCTTCCTCTCTTGCCATGCAATCTCTGCACATGTGGATTTCCCTTTCCTTTCCACCATAAGTGAAAGCCTCCTGAGGCCTCACCAGGAACAGATGCTGGCACCATGCTTCTTGTACAGCCTGCCAGAACCATGAGCTAATTAAACCTCTTCTCTTTATTAAGTTACTCAGCTCAGGTATTCCTTTACAGCAACACCAATGGACTAAGAGAATGGATCCTAAGAACACAGACAGGCAAGGTTGTGGTTGTGTGTGTGGTACAACATTTACTATAAATAACATGAAGAAAGAACTTTGTATCAAAACTTTATTTATTAAACAAAAAATGCACCATTGGAATAACATTTCTATAAAAAATGAATATGAGACTGTTCTACAGTGATTACAAAACCCCCTTTTCCTTGTGTAGTAGTATACAAGATCATGTGTAGAAACAGTCATTGTTTTAAACTGTAAGCAAGTTTCCTTCCTGGTAGAACAAGATTTACACTTAAATATTGCAATCACTAGTCTAATTTGGTTAACAATGCTAGAATCTGACAGTTTAAAGAAACTTTTTGTAGGCTCAAAATACCTTTTTGTTAAAAAAGGTGTTTTGCAACAACAAAAAATTTCTTTTCTCACTAAGGCTAGTTAAAGCTGTAGTATACCCATTTCTACCAAATAAACTTATCACTAGCACACTAACAATCTGTTTGAGTTGCAAAGCCCTTTGAATGAGTAGCACTGATCTGCAAAATGCTTTCAGAATTGTTTGGTGTTATCTTCTTTGAATGACCCTAAAAAGGGAGAAGGTGGTGATGATGGAACTTCAGTGAAAGCTTTGCCTGGACTAGACATCTCTTCATACTCAGCAATGGACAATTCATTTCCAAAGTGGTCCCTCTGAGATATGGAACACTGCAGCTTTAACAGCCGTATCTAGATCCCAACCCGATCTCCCTTTTTATCATAAATTATCCAAAAAGAAGCCACTCTAAATAATAAATTAAATATTACTTATAAAAAGTACATCCCATACCCACCCACCCTTCCCCCAAACAAGCTGACAATCCACAAAGTTCAGAATTGTCAGATTTACCCTACAATAATAAAAAACAGCATTTCTCCTCCTCTCCAACATTCCTTTCTTGCATCTGAAAATACACGTTCAGCACACAGTGAGATCCCTTGGCCCATGCCTCTGTGTTTATTAAATCTTGCAGAGTTTTGCTCTTGCTCTTCTACCAACAAAAATCACAGGATGACAATGTATAAAGGCTCTCTAGTGAGAACAAGAGAAAAAAGTCCTTCAGAGAGTGCAACTGGAAGTCTGCCAGGTGAACGTTATGCAATAGTGGCAACAAAGAGTCCAGATCAGTAGTAATATTCATTTGCTGATATGGGTGTGGTATTTTGTCTTTTACATAACCTCACTGACCAGGAAATAGGCATTTTTTTTCTCAAATCGATTCTTTTTGGCAACAGGTATTTAGATAGCAAGATACATTGAGGCATGGGTACACATATTTTGCATTGGAATGGAATATCATACAAAACACCTATCTATGATTTTCCAAAGTATTCAATTTAATTTTAAACACTGGACTCAAAAGCTTTTCTGTACAATACTAAAGTGATTTCTGAAAGTCACCAGAGAAATGCAAATTAAGAGTAAAATGTTGCTTTGAATGTGATTTACAAAAAGAGAGAGGGTGAAGACTTGAGTGTATGATTGCTTCTGCATCTCCAGGAAGTTGTGGGCTCTGTATTGTAAATAGTTATGAGCAGGCTAGGATAGTAACCTCTGGCCTACAGGACTGCCTGTGGTTGCATGAAGTAAACTGAGTGAAAGGGAAGGTAACCCTGCTCCACATCTATTTTAAAGTTCAGTTGATTTTGTTTTCTTTAAACACACCCGAAACTAGACAATTTTTCCATTTTTCCTTTTTTCATTGACTAGAAATGGACATTCCAAAACCATAAGAATTCTGGGACACAATTTTATCTAAAATGGTAAGATGTTATCTTTAGAAGTAACCTTTTGTTGTAATTACAGTCCAGCTGCTGTATCTGAGATACCATATTACATTTGGAGACAACCGTAAGATGATCATTTAAACAAAGTCAACAGAAGTACCCAAACGGTGGATAAGCATCAGCAATCATCTTCAAGCACAGACACCAATAGCTTCCAGAAATACCTGTACTTAAGAGATTCTTTATTGGAAAAGCCAATAAGTGCCAAACTTTTTAGTTTCAGAATGTTGTCTGAAACATCACACTAGCACAGGATGGCTCTCCTTGTGTAGCTGGAACCAAGGCAGGAGACTGAACATACACACCTAATTTTGAATAATCCTTATTTTGAAGAAACTAAGAATATGCCCAACAGGGATCCTTAATAAATCTCCACTTATATCACTGACTTGATATTTTTTTCAGATTGTTAAATTGAGTATGCATTTGATAATTCCCAAATGTAAAGTTTCATTATTTAAATATTCTAGAAGCTTGTATCTCTGTTATTCGAAGAGACAAGTATGACTGGTTTCTTATTGGCTATAATTCAGTACGAAACATTTAACTTTTGGCTAGAGCATAATCCAAATATTCTTTATACATTTGAACTATCTAAATTTTTCTAAGTTTCACAAATACAGAAATTTCTGCAGAGGAAAGAAAATAGCTTTCTTATTGGGGTGAAATACAAAGAAAAATACCATTTTTTTTTTTTAAAGAAGAGGCTCTTGCCTGACATTTCAGCACATTACAGGGCAGACCAGAGAATGCTCTGCCAAATATGACTTTCTTCTTTTTCAGGGAGAAATGAGTTCTGGTGGTAGAGCTGCTGGTTGGCTGTCAGGTATCACCCAATGGGAATCAGATTTATGAGCATAAAGAGTCCTGGATACCATGAACTAGACTCAGTAGGAGGAAGTCAGAGCTAGTTTACAGTATTCACAGGTTTCTTCTTGTCAAGAGATCAGTAGACTGGGAAATTAATAAGTTACCTGAAAACTTGGGCAGGAAATTGTATACATATATGAATCATTTGAGGGTAAAGGGAACAGAGTTATACAAAAGTTGTGGTGACATCACTGTATATTAATACTACCAGGTAAATGATACTGTAGTTTTTTGAGGATGTTTAAATTGATTGTATTATAGATTAAATGCATGGTGCTATTATTGGCATTGCCAGTTACTAAGATTAACCATTGTGTTTATTTAATGAAGAAAGTTTCAACAGCATGCAGCAGAAATGTAACTTCCACTGGAGACAAATAACATATATTTTAAATTGATTTTTAAAAATTTTATTTCCTAAATGATCTAGAAATTTGTGAAAATGATTGATCATCTATATTCTACAGATTGAAGGTGTGACTCAACCCCTAAAATCTGAGATGTGCAACCTATTCCAAACTGAGCACTCAGTATTACCCTCATGGGGGTCAAGTACCTAAACAGAATGTTCCATGTATGCTAGAATTAGAAAGGGGAGGTAGTAATTCTTAGGGCCTAGAGAAAGTTGGGCTAGCCCAATGAATATTTTCTTTTTTGAAGTAATGGATTATTTCTGAATAATTCAATATTATGTTAGGAAACACTTTATTCCAGGTCAGTAGAAGGTTGTCTACCTAAGTGCCCAGATGTTAAATAAGAGTAATCTGTCACATAGAATAACATCACATAGCTCTTCAGAAAGACTTCCAGAAAATCTGAGTAAATTGAATGAACACTCTTGTTGAAGGAACAAATTCGCAAATGGACCGGACTTTCTAATGAACCATTTGAACAGCCCTCTCTTTGACATCAGATTTTCTTCCCGACATAAAACTGTAAAAAAATAATCTGAATTATTACTTCTGTTACAGTGCCATTTTGCTCAAAATATTTTATTCAGGGATTCATATATAATTACCCACCTAATAAAAGGAGCTATTAGGTTGTAAAGATCCTATCCCTTCCATGCTCTTTTAAAATTATGACCTACTCAAGCTTGAAATCAAAGGCAGAGCTGAAAGGAATAATTCAGCTGAAACTCTCTCATTGGGTTTTCAAGTCACCTAACTGATAAATATGCAAACTAGCTCCCTTTTGGCCATTCAGCTACATAAACAGGGATTAACTCCAAATGCAGCTGAAAATTCAGAAACTAAAAGGCTGCACACAAAATGTTCTTAATTTTAGCTAGTTCCAAGCTGTAGATAAACATGGCAATAGAAATTTAAAACTGTAGTCCACAGTTTAAGATGCTGCTTTGAAAAGTATCTGCTGGATTTATGCGTCAAAAGTGTCAGGTGGCACCTATCCCTCTGCTTTCCCCTGACTCTGACACAGGTGTGGTGTAAAAGATTCCCTTAACAAAAGGGTCTGGTGGCCAATGCTTCCCAACACTGACCCTGTCTGTAGGCAGAGTTGGCATTCTTTAAGAGAAGATACTGTTAGAAGTTACCTTTTATATTCCTTCTCTTCCTCGGGGCCTGCTCTCAGGGAATCTGCCATTTCTATGGGAGTAGAAGACAGGCGACATTGGCCAGTGCACCATATGACATGTGGCGCTGGCCATTTCACCCAATGCTAGTTGCCAAGGAGAATTCAGGGAGGGATGGGGTGAAGGGATGGGGGCATTCTTCTGGCCAAACTCCTAAGGAAGATGGCCTTGGTGAAGCTTTGAAATTGCATCACAGTGTGGTATGGCACAAAAGCCACCCAAATTGAAAAGTGTCCTATTACAAGGTTAAGCATATAATTACCATATGTCTGAGAAGATTGCATATTATATCCTCTTTCTGGAAATGTACTGCTGCTGGCAGAATGCCACTAGTTGCAGATTTTTATGTTCCTGGACTCCTGACATACATATTAACCAAGGGTGGATTTACAAATACTTGCCAAAATAGGTGAATTTTTAGCCCCTCACTAATATCCACCACTTGTGCAAGATGAATGACTAAGTTACAAACATAAGCATTCTCTGCCTTTTGTTTGTTTACTCTTTACTTTTTGTGCTGTAAGGAAAACATCCAATCCTTTGGTGCTATGGCATGAGAGATTCCCATGGGTGCTTTGTATGTTAAAGTTGAAAACAAAATAGTGAACTTGCACTGGTTTGCCATGGCATGGTACAGGCTTAAATAATGCACTTGCATTTTGTAAGACTAGACCTACACATTAAACAACAGGCCTTGACAAAGGAAAACATAGGCATTAGTTATGACAGTGTGGTCACTGCAGTGGCAAAGGCCCAGGACTATTCTAGCAGCTTAAACTTTGACATTGCAGTGAAAATGCATCTTTGCTTTTGTTTAGGGACCTCATAGTCATCATTTGACAATTCCTGATGCCTATGAAAGAAGGAATGTTTATTCCTTCTGAACTGCTTCAGGATTTTCCTTAACTGAGTGGTCCTGATGGGTGACCACCTGTACACTGGTTAGAGTTCTTGGACACAGGTGTGCTGTTTATGAGTAATTGGTATGCTGCAAAGTTCCTGGAAAATTCACCTCATCCATTCAGAAATACATGTTAAAAGGCTGAGCCTGTGATGGCATTAAGCTGCTTCATAAGTCCTTCCAAACTTGCCATTTGTTCACTCAGATCATCCTGTTCATACACCTATAAAGAGAATGAGAGCCAAGAGTTAGTACCAAATATTGATCCATTTCTTTTATGAAGCCTGGGGCCACAGCTAGTTGGGGCACTTAGTTTTCTCAAGTCTGACCTAGAATACCACAGCCAGGGCTGTCCTCAGAATATATTCATTGAATGAAGATGCTGGTAATAAAACAGGGATAGTAAGAGATTGCATATTGTTTCACTCACTCCATCTCCATCTGTGACAAGGAAGAGGTTTCAGAGTCAAAAAGATTTGGTTTCAAATTAAGTTCTCCCAATTATTAGCTGTGTGGTCTTAGACAAGTGAGTGCACCTCTCTGATACATAATTTTCTTCATCTATAAAATGATAATGACATCTATTTCATAGGCTATTCTGAGCCTCCTGCGACATGTTTAGTGCCCATGATGGGGTCTGGCATATGGTGGATATTCAATACATCAGTTCTTGTTCCTCTTACTAGGTGACCCATCAAGATATGAACAGAATATTTTTTTCTCTGTGTCATGATATAGATACATTTTTTTTTTTGTATGTGAGAACTCAATGGGCTTTGCCTTGACCAGTGAAACTTCTGGGGATTATGACTTTAGTTTGTGTGTGGAAACAAAATTCATGCCCCAAATCAGAGTCGATCCTTTGTGGGACAATTTGAATGGTGGATAAAAGAAGAGGTTGAACTGCAGAATGCCTAATGAACTGTGACTAATTCACTCTGTAAAATCACTCACTGTAAGTCACTGTTATCATGTCAATAAGTAATAGGATTATTAGTTATCACAAATACCAGGTCACTAGGCTTAGGAATTCTGCTTCAGAAGGTATGGGAAGAACCTAGACATCCTTATTGAAAGAAAAATTCCCAGCTAGTTTTAACATCCAGATGGGGAAACAAGATATGACACTGATTTGAACCCCAGTCCTTTTATATACTTGCACATTTTATCTGAATTTGTCTCCTTACTTGTGAAATGAGAATAACAAGTTTGCCTTTTGAGGAGTTAGGAGGATTCAACAAGTCAGGGGCACTTACCAGCTGCCCAGTGGTAAGTGTTCAATAAATGTTAGTTTTATTTTTTTCCTTTCTTGAACATATTATTTGTTTTGACTTATACAGATGTTCTACTTATTATTCTTGGCTAGCGCATTCCATTGATTAAATGATTGAGCCAATGAGGCCTGAGCCATGATTTCTTGCTCTGCATAGGCCAAAACACATTCCTCTGTACCATGGTCAGAGATGTACATCTAATCTCGTCAAATCTCAAGAGAGCATTGATAGAATTTGCATGGGTGGGAGGTAGGCAAAAGCTACTCCAGCCACTGAAAAAGCAGCTCAAAATGTATGGTATTAATGTATGAGCTTCCTATAGAATTCTCAGCATGTCAGTGAATGATTTGGGCATACATCACCCAGCCTTCAGGGCTTAATAGGGGACTGAAAAGTTTCCAATTTGGCTAAAAGCCTGTTTATATACATACTACATATGTGTGTGTGTGTGTGTATGTGTATGTATGAGACAAGTTGAAGTAAGGGGATTACTAGGTAACTCATTTCCAAAATGTTTTCCTTGTCTGGTTGTTGTTCTCAAAGTGTCTAGATGTCATTGTACAATATGGCAACCACTAGCCACATGTAACTATTATATTCTTAAAATGTGCCTAAATTGAAATGTCTTTTACATGAAAAAGTGCGCACCAGTTTTGGAACAGTTAGTGCAAAAAAAGTAAAATATATTACTGACAATTTTAAATATTTATTGCATGTTGAGATGATAATATTTTGGAAATACTGGGTTAGATAAAAGGTATTAACTTCACCTGTTTATTTTTACATCTTTTAATGTAACTTCTAGTCAATTTAAAATTACACATTATATTTTCATAGGTAAATGCTGGTCTAGATTATTTGCCCTGTTTCTGTATTTCCTTTAATATGTATTTCTTACTGCTTTTAATAGTATACCTTTGGCTGCCATTCTTTAGAGTCAACCTTTAATGTAAAAATGGGCCTACCTGACATTATTCCTTATGAGATGAGATATTTCATGTGAACTTAGAAGTTTGGTTTTATTTGAGATGTGGCCACAAACCTTGATCCTAAACAGATATTGAAGTAAATAGCTATATTCTGACAAAAGTACATTAGAGTCTTATAAATTTGAATCTTTGAAAAGTATGTTAAGTATATAATACTCATCTGCCAAAACATTCACAGACACGTCCACATAGTCAGCTTCCTTGGTCTCTATGTAGTTAAAATATTTTATTGTTTGTAGTATTGAAAAAAATTAAGTCAAGAAAAATGTATTGTTCTTCACTCAGATGAAATGACTCTTTGTTTTTAACAACAACCAGATATCAAAAGAAAGTATAATTTTATAAAAAACCTGGTAGTTGCACTGCTTATAGAGGAGAGGACTGATTAAATGTGACCAACTTATTCCTTGATATTGTTATACATTTATTTTTCAATATATTGTTTGCAAATTTTGCAGAAGACTACATTTATGCATGAAAAAAAACAGAAGCTAGTTGGAAGGGTGGCAGATTATTCTCATTTCATAATTTATGCTTAAAAAACATCCAAATGTAATAACACAATAGAATTTTAATCTGCTCTTTCCATCTTTTTTCTCTTTTAGTGCCCTGATTTTTCAAGAATCTGATATGTTAATTCCTTAGGCTTCTTCTAAATGTTTTCTCTTGAATTATATTCAGAAACAACTAAAGTGTACTATAAATAGTTGTCTTTAGGCAACATCTTTTTGAATTTCCTTTATAGTGCATTTTTGGGATAAATGTTTTTTCTTAAAATTCTGATTTTTTCCCCTTCTTCATTGATGTTCCTTCTGAGTTTTCTAACTGGAACCCTTTTTAGCTTGTTTTCTCAGTAAAACTTTTTCTGTCTTTAATAAACTTTCCCTTCTTATTTTCTAAATATGTCATTTCCTTTTTGTATTACTTAAACTCCTTCAATTTTTTATTTTATATTTTCTTCTTCACAAATCTATACTTTTGGGTATTTTATGATCTCAGAAGTAACATATACAATTTCAAAAATATGTTTTTTTGTCACCATAGTTTTTAGTTCTAGAGAATAACTGTATAAGTTGGTGTAGTAATGTGCACCTGTAGTCTTAGCTATTTGGGAAATTGAGGCAGGAGAACTGCTCGAGCTAAGAAGTTCAGGGCTGTAGTGTACTACGATTGTGCCTGTGAATAGCCACTACACTCCAGCCTGGGGAACACAGCAAGACCCTGCCTCTTAAAAAAAAAGAAGAAGAAGAAAGAAGAAGGAAGAAGAAGGAAGAAG
>NW_012116400.1:1364505-1376617 GCF_000951035.1 Colobus angolensis palliatus
TATATATATATATAGGTGTAAAACCACACATTATGTAGCTATCTGGTCGTATTTCTAAGACTGTCCTTAGGAATCAACTTTTTACATAAGTATGTCTCTGACATAATTTTTTTTTTCATAGCTTTTATTTCCTCTTCATATTTAAGTGCAGGAAAACAGAAGAACAAACAACAATAAGAACAACAATGCCCTGGGGTGGCCTGGGGTGAATGGACAGTACTCATTGGTTTAGATCCTGTTACACAGCACCAGTCAATCTGTCCCTTGATGAAGCATGAATTTTAAAGATGTCCTTACATTGACTGAATCCTCTGTTGGTTTGTGGCTCTCCTCAGACACTTCAGGGGCTGTTGGCACACACACAGGAAGCAAAGGGGATCTTGCTTTTCCAGCCAACCCAAGGGAGGCTGTTTTCACATGGGTCTTAGGAAGAGTGGGCCCTGAAATAGAAAACACAGTGATGAAAGTAATGTCGAAAACATTCTGCAGAACACGTTCTCAAGTATATACACCATATCCAGGAGATTGGCATTGATTTTAGGTTATTGCTCATTCTATAGTGTAAAGATGAATTCTGACACAAAGAGTGGGCTCGTTTTATTTCTACTAAATGGAAGACAAATTCTGATTAGGCTTCTCCAGATGCAGCTTCACTAGCCATATGTAATTGCAAGTAGATTCCAAATCACGCTGTGAAAAGTTACCTTGTAGCTCTGGACTGTTCATCACACCCTATAAAGTGTCAGGCAAGCTTATTTGGTGCCAGTCTCTGCCTAGGGCCGAAAGCCCTGTGCTAAACCACTGAAATAAGCCCTAAGTTGCATAGCAGAACCAAGGAAGATTTATGGAGTTAGAAGAGCTGGTTGATCTGGTCTACAAATGAGCATAAGACATTAGAATAAAATAAAATCCATCATGGCTAACCTGATAGACTATCATTTTTAATTCTATTTTGGAACAAAAAAAGATGTAATTATGTTCTAATCTGTACGGCTTTTGTCAATAAAAGACATTCTATTGCTCATGAAAATCATTTGAGGCACTGCTGAGTATCTAATAGATGACATTTCTGTCTATTATACATAAGGGCTGCCTTTTTGGAGGGAACTGAAATTTGCTATACAAATTCTGCTTAGCTTGTAGCACTAATACAACCGCGTCCCTATAGCTGAAAATAAAGCTTTTATAAAGGCTTATTGAAGGAGCTAGTACATCTCACATAACCAAGGGGTTGTGTCATTCTTAGCATTGTAACCAAGAGGTCAGCAGAAAAGGTATTACAGAAAGCCATGAAAAGGCAGTGGCCCCAGTTCTCTTCTATCAAGAGAGATGACATGTTAGTCTTAATGATTCTAATGGGGTCCTATATTTTGCCAAGAAAAAGTTGTTTGGACTACACTTTAGAAAACAAAATTCTAGCTAATAAAGCTCAGAGGTTACTCTACAATCAGATAAATAGGAGTCATCTGTTCATTGGGAAGGAAACAATGAAAATAATAATAAATAAATCTAATAAACTAGCAATCTGCTAGGTGCTGGTCACTAGAAATGATAAATCTTGACATAAGCATCTTTTCCCACACCATGACCTGACATGAAATTTCTTCATATTTATACTTTTCACTCTTGAAATTTAGGGATCAAAACTGCAATTCGAGTGATATAAAACTTATGATAACATAAGAGGATGATATTCTGTTCATGGTACCTCTGATGAGAAGCTAAATGAAACATGAATTGTTTTTTTAAGAGTGGAAATAATACTTCTGAGTGCCTACAAAAGTATAGATCCATGCCAAGCATTTTAGTTTCATTTTGGACAAAATAACATGGTGAGGGAGAATTTGGGATATCACAGTAAGTCCAGTCTGCATTCCGATCTGTGCAATTTCTTGTCAAGTAAACCTGTCTTGGCCTGTTTTTCATCTGTAAAATAGGAATGATACTAGTAATTTGTTAGGATTAAATGAGATTATGTATTTAAAGTGGCTGATACTTAGTAACTTTTTCAAAGAGGGCTATTCACGCTGTGAAAAGTTGCCTGGGAGCTCTGGACTGTGGTTCATCACAGTACAGAGCCTGTGAAATGTCAAGGAAGCTCATTTGGTGCCAATTATAGTTACCAAATCAGGGCTATTTTTAATATTAATCATTTTATTATAATATCATATATTAATATTTTTCAAAACAATCCTGCTAAGTATTTGTATTCTCGGTTCACACATGGGGGTGCCAAAATAAAGAAAAAGTAAAAAACTTGCCTAAGTTCGCACATTTAGAAATGGGCAGGCAGTATAAGAGTTCGCACCAACATCTGTCTAACTCCATGGAGCAAATGAAGGATGATCACTAGCTTGTTGACGTAGCCCATCCAATTACATGGGATTTTTGAGGAAGCAATATACACGAACATGAAATCTAGTTCAAGGACTATGAATCTGGGGATAAAAACTCCTTTTTTTTTAATCATTGTTTCTCATAACTGTCTTGTAATTTAAAGGGAAAAGCAAAATAATCAACTCCAGCGTTGACTTAAAATACTGTATTCCAATATTTTTAAAATATATACAAACATAAAACTTGCTGTAAACATCATACCTTATAGTTCTTATGCTATGCTATAAAACAAAAACACCTTTAAAGTTAAACAGAACTATGAAATAGTACAATTTGGATTATAATCATTAATTTAATATGATAAATGAGATTGTTGGGCTAAACAAAATTGCCATATGATACTGTTGCTATGTTACAATCATTTTGGGTTTGTCATATATGCCCAGTTTTCATTATGAACATTTTCCTTCTTTTTTTCATTTATTCAACAACTTGTTTTCTTTATTTTTAATCAACAAGGAAAAATAGTATATCTTTATGGTGTAAAACATAATGTTTTGATACACGTATATACATTATGGAATGGCTAAATCAAGCTATTTAACATATGCATTACCTAACATACTTATTTTTTGTGTTGAGAACACTTTCAATCAAATCTTAGCAATTTCTAAGTATACAATATATAGTTACTAACTCTAATCACCACAATATACAATGAATCTCTTGAATTATTCCTCCTTTCTAACTGAAATTTTGTACCATTTGTCCAACATCTCCTCAATCCTCTCACCTCACAGCCTCTGATAATCATAATTTTACTATTTCTTTCTTTATTAATATAAATTTAATACTTTTATCCTGCCTCCCCCTTTTTAAAATTATATTTTAAGTTCCGGAGTACATGCGCAGAATGTACAGGTTTGTTACATAGGTATACATGTGCCATGGTGGTTTGTTGCACCCATCAACCCATCATCTATATTAGATAGCTGTCCTAATGCCATTCCTCTCCTAACTCCCTGCCCCCTGACAGGCCCAGTGTGTGATGTTCTCCTCCCTGTGTCCATGTGTTCTCATTGTTCAGCTCCCATTTATGAGTGAGAACATGTGGTGTTTGATTTTCTGTTCTTGTGTTAGCTTGCTGAGAATGATGGTTTCCAGCGTCATCCATGTCCCTGCAAAGGACATGAACTCATCCTTTTTTATGGCTGCATAGTATTCCATGGTATATATGTGCCACATTTTCTTTATCCAGTCTGTCATTGATGGACATTTGGGTTGGTTCCAAGTCTTTGCTATTGTGAATAGTGCCACAATAAACATATGTGTGCTTTTGTCTTTATAGTAGAATGATTTATAATCCGTTGAACATATACCCAATAATGGGATTGCTGGGTCAAATGTTATTTCTAATTCTAGATTCTTGAAGAATCACCACATTGTCTTCCACAATGGTTGAACTAATTTACACTCCCACTAACAGTGTAAAAGCATTCCTATTTCTTCACATCCTCTCCAGGATCTGTTGTTTCCTGACTTTTTAATGATCACCATTCTAACTGGTGTGAGATGGTATCTCATGGTGGTTTTGATTTGCATTCCTCTAATGACCAGTGATGATGAGCTTTTTTTCACATTTGTTGGATGCATAAATGTCTTCTTTTGAGAAGTGTCTGTTCATATCTTTTGCCCACTTTTTGAAAGGGTTTTGTGTTTTCTTCACATAAATTTATTTAAGTTCTTGGTAGATTCTGGATATTAGTGCTTTGTCAGATGGATAGACTGCAAACATTTTCTCCCATTCTGTATGTTGCCTGTTTATTCTGCTGATGGGTTCTTTGCCATGAAGAAGCTCTTTAGTTTAATTAGATCCCATTTGTCAATTTTGGCTTTCGTTACCATTGCTTTTGGTGTTTTAGTCATGAAGTCTTTGCCCAAGCCTGTGTCTTGAATGGTATTGCCTATGTTTTCTTCTAGGGTTTGTATGGTTTTAGGTCTTACATTTAAGTCTTTAATCCATCTTGAGTTAATTTTTGTATAAGGTGTAAGGAGGGTTCAGTTTTCAGTTTTCTACATATGGCTAGCCAGTTTTCCCAACACCGTTTATTAAATAGGAAATCTTTTCCCCATTGCTTGTTTTTGTCAGGTTTGTCAAAGATCAGATGGTTGTAGGTGTGTGGTGGTATTTCTGAGGCCACTGTTCTGTTCCATTGGTCTATATCTCTGTTTTGGTACCAGTACCATGCAGATTTGGTTACTGTAGCCTTGTAGTATATAGTTTGAAGTCAGGTAGCGTGACGCTTTCAGCTTTGTTCTTTTTGCTTAGGATTGTCTTGGCTGTAGGGGCTTTTTGGTTCCATATGAATTTTTTTTTTTTTTAATTTCTAATTCTGTGAAGATTTTCTAACTCAACAATAGGCATGACCTCATTCATACAGGGACTGTAATGTCAGGTGGTCTTCACTGGATGTGAATGGTTTACCTCTACTCACACACCCACACACCATTTTTTTTTTTAAAACTTCTGACTATAACCATGGTGTTCCTGGTGCCATGTTAATTGTAAACCCAAATAGGAAGTCAGCCACTAAAATCCTTGGCAGGGAGTTCCTATCAAATCGTCTTCCAGATAACCCAGCATGTGAAATTCATGTTCATATTTTAGGTTATTATTTAAGTGAAGGCATAAAATTTAAAAAAGAATTCACAAACTTTAAAAGCTTTAAAAAGAGGCATAAACCTTGAGAAGGTATCTCCCAACCACATATTTTGAATTGTGTTGCCTGAATTATGTTTGTATGCCCTTCAAGAATGCTTGCAATGTTCTGATTAAACCTGAATTTGTAATAGCTTTATTGTTACAAAGCTGTTTCTCTTAGTACCTTCCAGAAGCTAGCTCTTATCCCTTCCCATGTTTAACACAGCAACTGCATCTTAAAAATGAACATTTGTCTCTACATATTTTTTTCACGTATCTTGTACTTATCTTTGACCTAGACTCCCTTAATCATAAAACCTATTTATTTTATTTTAAATTTTTCGTTTTAAAAACATGTTCAAGAAACTCAGCTACTTCTGAAAATTTATAATCTAACACGCAATCAAACACATGCAATGCGTGTTTAACATATTTTGAAAATCAATTCACTCTAACATAGGTATCTACAATAAAAAGTGAAAGGCATTGGCATAGCTTATTATGTAGGAAATTCAAGTAGGGCCAGTGCATGTTCTGTTCTAAGAAACATAAAAGTAAAGATTCTTTTAGAATATACCAGACTGTTGTACATAATTCCATAACATGTACTTCATCACAATATTTTTTTGTCAGTTTGACATGCAGAGAAATGAATTCCTAGGCATAGCCTATGGTTATCATGATGGAAATGTTCTTATGGTGTATTTTCTTCCCAGAATTCCAAACACTTAGGTATATTGCCCTATGTGTATCATACTGCATCAGCCACACTCCTATTGTTACAAAAGGACATGGACATGACTAAAGAGTACCATCAATCAAACTCATTAGAAAGTTCATTATAATAATTGATTTTCTCTAGTGTCCAGGCAAGAGTTATACATTCCAAATGTACTGAGTGTTGAACAAATGTATAAGACATGGTGAGCCTCACAAAAGGAATCGAAGACACTGTCTCGGCTCAAAGACCACATGGAGTGTTTAAACCTCAGATGATTACCTTTTCTCAAGTACTATTCACAGAATCACAGAAATTTAGAATGCCAGTACCTCAAGGGTTCCTGGAGCTCATCAAATGACCTTCCTTTTATTTTGTTGAGAAGAATACTGAGGTCCCTGGAGATCAAGGTAGAGTTAATTTCAATAAAATTCTAGTAGAGGCAAAGAATTTAAACAGCCTCCCAGAGTTCACTGTCAGCAGGATTTGACTGGGACACTCTATGGCCTTAAATATTTTTCTTTCCTTTCCCTGAAAGGGCAACTAAAGAGTATAAGGGAAATTTCCCAGGAGAGATTTATTAACAACTAATTAGGCAACTGTGGCCTCAGAACTGCCCATTAGTTAAGGAGAATAAATGTTTTGAAACCAAGATTTCCATGAAAACATCCTTTGTTGGAAGGCAGACACCATGTTCTTGGTTGTGCGTAACTCCATCCCTATATGACATTTGTATTTGTGTAGATTCGGTGTTCAATATTTCAAGCCTGTGCACTGGTGAAACCTGGGTCCCTACAAGCTCACCAAGCAGTGCTTTTTCCTTAAGTACTCATAGCTCACCAAGGATAAATGGCTTCCTTCTTGATTTTCTGGTCTGCGTCCCTGTTCTTTCATGGGGCTATGAGACATATCTTTAATCTTTCACCTTGTGCCTGAGACCTGATCAGTCACCTTCCCAGTCTAAATTCTCAATCCATCTTCTACACCATTTAAACCAAATGAACATTTTTATATAAAATAATCAGTTTCCTGATATGGACTGATTGAAATGGTTGAAATATGGCTGAAATGAAAAAGAAGTATAGTCATCAGACATGTGGATTAGTGAGTGAGGCCTGGAGCTTGGTCCAATCCAAACAGAATACTTGACACCATATTGCAGACTCTCACCTGCCAATGGACTGACTGCTACTGTTGGGAGACCATTTGTCCTAATCCTCCATATTAAGCCTTCTTAGATTTCAATTACTTTGACATTGAAATGGGGCATTGCCACACTTCCTGGGAGACTAACTGATTTTTGTTTTTACACTGCTTTCAGAAGCCAGGTTTAAAGCCCACTTTGTTTATACAACCCTGGCCTCACCAGTTCTTGGTGACTCCTTCTTGATAATGGACTGCCTTGAGGCATGAGAGCCTTTGATGTGCCTGGCAGTGTTCTGACTCACTAGAAGAGAGCCACCATCCTACCTAAGAACTAATGGAAATTATGGCAATTAGAAAAAAAAAAAAACACACACACACACACAGAAAACATATTACTTCAGGATATCAAAGTGCTGTTCTTTAATGTTAAGAAATGATAGAATTTTTGATGACTTTTTCTATGTTGGTAGATCTAGATTGTAGCTATAGGGAAAGCTTCATATTTATTTATTCACTTTGGAGAACAACACTTAACATTGACAATTGGCCTAAATATGAATGCTTTTCATAAAACTTCTATGAGCTCTATCAGAAACATATATCAAAGAAAAATTAAAAGAATCTCTTCCATGGTTCCTAGCTGTTAATATAATCTCAATTTTGGAGTCAGGGTCCTCTGGGATCTCTCCCAAACATGAAAATTGATTTTCAAAATGTAATTAAAAAAAAACCTACCTCATTTTGGGAGAGGGAGGTACTCAAGGCTGGGTGGGAGCTAGTGAGAAGAGGATCAGTACTGGGGATCTGAGAAATTGGAAAAATCACCTTTCGTTTTGCATACAGGTCTTGAAAAATGAAGGGTTTCCCAATCTGAAGTCCAAGCTGATCTATATTTTTTTTTTTTCAATGACGGTAAACTGTGTGTGACCTATACAACGAATTCCAAGTATTTAATGAGTGCTCAAATAAATATCCAGATACTAAGGAAGCATTTTAGCCTAGGACCTAGTTTTGTGATCTTGGCTTAATAGTCTAATTTATTTGGATTTTGGGCTCTTTATGTCTATAAATGTAAGAAATTTAATTTTTAAGTTGTAGCTATGAAAAATTGCAATAATTTAGTTTTAAACCAGTGCTTTGTAAAAAATAAATGTTCTATCATTATTTTCTTAAAATTATTAGTGAAAAGCTACACCAACAATTAAGGTTTTATTACTTTTGCATTTCAAACAGATATTCTAACTAAAAATAAGTGGTATTATGTTTCTGAGGTTAAATGATCCATGGCTAATTGAAAAATTTAAATTTACGAATGCTCAGTCTGAAGTCACTGCAGAATTTCCCCTATCCAGGGTGCATGTTGGAGAAGTTTCAGGCGACCCTTTGGTGGAACGCTGGCTGTTGATGTGCTAAGTAAATGTTCTTACAATGATATACAACTAATTAAGTGAGCATCGCTTTGGTTTTAATGTTATCTCCTCAGCGGGACCCACTAAAAGGAAAAAAATAAAAATGAGCTGGAGTTCTGAGATGGGCTAGCAGTATGTATCAGGTACAGATGAGCAGCCTCAGCAGGAATTTACTGTTTTAAGCTTCATTTTCACAGTACAGTTATTAAACATTTCATTTACTCATTAGGTACATAATATATGACTGCCAGGTGCAGACTCCTGCTAGCATCTCTCTGCAAAAGATTTTCCCATGTAAAATAATTTTTGGGGGTGAGAAACATTAGGATGCAGCTGGAATGGACTGAAAATGTTCACCAGGATCAGATCAGAGGCCAATGCATAGCATGGTTTTGATTTCACTATTAACTCACATCTTCCCCACTGTTTCCTATTTCCTACTTCATTTTCCATTCCTTCACCCTTAAGAACAAAGTTAAAAAGGGTGGTTTTGAAGAAGCCTGGGTTCTCACCTCTACTTTGTCTCTGATACATTCTGGGAAGCCAGACAAAATGAAATGGCCTCTGTCAGTCTAGTTTCCATGTGAACCAGAATATTATTCTTACATATATTTATTATTAACTAACTAGCCTGTGTTTGGGTTATCTGGGGGCGGATATAGAAGTGTCACATAATCATTTATACTTCCGACAGGCAAGGAGCTTTTGAGGGTATGGGAGAAATAAAAAATATATATGGGAAACTTTGTGTAATTCTCTACCTTTCCATCTTCAACAAATATCGAACAAAAAGAGAGTAGCTACATTTACTTAGACACAATAGCCTCAGGCATCCCTCATCAGTGATCGAATTTCAAACTATAAATTTTGCATCAATCTTAAGACATTTTAGTCTACCCTGTGAATTGTACTTTAAGGGTGATAAACATCTCTAAATGCCACTTCTGGGAAGAGAAACATTGTGTTCTTCTCCCAACCTTTTTATTTCTCAAAAATAAGGGAAATGAAACAGACTATTTGCCCACTGGGGATGTGCTGATGAGGTGCCCTGCTCCCCTCTCTGCTCCTTTCTTCTTCTCCCATTGTAAGACAGGGCTACTCTGAGTCACAAGTAACATAGCTTTCATTGGCCACCTGTCTGTGAAAAATGAGAGGAAAGGGTTAATAGTGACCATTAGGTCACTATTTAAGTTTTTCAACCTGATTGGGCTTGGCACTGGACATTGACATTGAAGACCCTCTGTCCTTAAACTTCACAAGAGTTGCATTTGTTAAGCACACAAGACAAGGCCTGACTTCAGAAGTCCCAGCCACCTCTCTAAGTCTGTTTCAGTTTACAGCTAGCGGGCCCAATATTCTTGTAGTCAGGGAGGGAGGAAGAGGTCTTCCACCTACTGCTACCATTTTCCAAAAGGCTATGATTCTCTGCAATCCTTGATTCCCATCTGGTTATCAATACCTTGTCTCTATTATTTTTATAAACTAAAACCTAGAGAGAGAAAGGGTAAAACAGGTACCCTTTGTCACACCTACAGGTACATAAACTACAATAAAACACCTTTTCCTACATTTCTTTAAAATAGACCTTTTAAAGCTACCTTATTGCTCATGCCTTGGGGACAGGAACATCAAAGTTCAAAGAAGATAAAGGACTTGTTCAAAGCCACTCAGCTCGTAAGTCAGGCTTAAATTATATGTTCTTTCTTAGACAAAAATAAAAAATTCTCTAAGGTAGGCTTTGATAGAAAGCTGAGTGAAGCAGACCAGACAATCTTAGAGGAGATGAGGGTGTGAGAGTGAGACAGAAGGAGAAGAGACAGCAGGTATATTGTGGGATGGTGGCAGGGGGTGATGGAAGAGGTAGAAGAAAGAATGGGAGTAAATCAGCATATTCCTGCTCTCTTCTCTATGTTGATCCCAGCTAGACATGTTCTAATTTAAATGGGGAGTCAGTATAAATATAAACATCACAGCATCATGGAAGTGAAAATTTCTGAAGTCTTGGGAAACAATAACAAACATAGTACTTGGCTTTAGAGCTTCCTTAGTTTGAATAATGCAAAGGGTCAAAACTGTCTTCAAATATCTTTCTTGTTTTTTCACTCCTTTCTCTCAACTTCTCTTTAGCACTATCCAGCCTCCTCAAACACATACTCTTTTGACTTACAGCAGTTTATACCCAATAAATGATTTATGATAATATCTTCTGGGAAATTATATAATTTGAACTTCCTGACTGCTCAAATAAACATTTATTTTAATTAGCTCCCATTCTCTGTGATTTAACATTATCACTATTCATGGATTCACTTACCCTCCTTACCATCAGAAAAAAAGTTCAAATTTATGTTACAGATTGCATATGCTATTCACCCTGGGGTGACACTGGCTGAATGGGAAATTTTTATTAAATATTGAGTCATTGTTTGGGGAAATGTGTGTGCAGGCAGTAAGTCTCTGCAGGAGGTGCTTTTCAGTGTACCACTTGAGGGGTGCTAAGGACAGGTTATCATGACCCCCTTCAAATGACAACACATCTCAGTTCCCCACAGGGGCTCATCTTTTGGAGAAAACATATCATGGATAGCAGTGGTCCTGATCTATTGCTCTTCATTTAGGCAATAAAAATAAGAGATTGCTTCAGAAGTGGGACAAATTTATAAACACTAATTTAACTAATTCCCTCATCACATGTTGAAAAATGTAAAAAGCCTCATGTGTTTCTATGAAAATGAATAAATTTTGTGGAATTTCATTTGAGTAGAGCACAGGTACTCAGCTTTTGGCCTCAGATTCAGAAAAGTTGTTTCAGTACAAGGTTTTGGAACTGGTCTTGAAAAACAAACAAACAAACAAAAGAAAAGCAGACATTGGTTTATGTTCCACAGGTGAGCTAAATTGAGGGTGATGACAAAACAGCAGGTCAAGTGGTTCTTAACTAGTTATGGGTAATAATTTCAGATAGTAATGAACGCTATGAACTCATTTGCTAGAAAAATGTACAGGCACACCCACAGAGAAATATCCATTTAATTTCAAGTGAGTTACCAAACCCACACATTCTTCCATAAACCCCAGGTTAAGAGCATACAATCTGTTCAAAATCCAAACGACCTCACACTCTAATCTGTAGAGAGTCAGCCTCAGCATAACCTGGAATCTTTTTAGCAATTCAGAACCTCAGGCTCTACTCCAGATCTGCTGAATCTGAGTCTGCCTTTTCATAATGTCTGCAGGTGGTTCCCAGGCACACAAAACTTGAGAACCACTGCTTTTGATAGTCCTGTCCATGGTGAGCTTAGAAGTTAAGATTTATATCTCAAATCATGTTTGGACATGACCCATACTGTAACATGCTTAATAAAAACAAAATGTATAATATTTTCTGTGAGAAGACAAAGGCATCAGTAGTGTTTTACATGTGCTCAATGAGAAATAACCTCTTTTTCTCACTTTCAATAGCTTACTTCCTACTCCTCACTTTCTTACCCCTCTTTGCCTTGTTACTGATTCTCTTTGCAGAGAGTTCATGCAGGGAATAGCTACGTTGGAAGTTAGAACTGGGATCTAGGAAATTCCATAAGTTTTAATCACATTAAATTGGTCAATTGTGAGGAGCAATTCAGGAGATGCAGTATTTATGAGAGAGAAGAAGCCAGGTAGTGACCGCTTAATATGTACACCTGTTGGATATAAGGCCTTGCTTGGGACCTATGCTGTTTTTTTTTTTATTATTATACGTTAAGTTCTAGGGTACATGTGCATAACGTGCAGGTTTGTTACATATGTATACTTGTGCCA
>NW_012116400.1:1379542-1383441 GCF_000951035.1 Colobus angolensis palliatus
AACTCCTGGATTCATTGATTTTTTGGAGGGTTTTTTGTGTCTCTATCTCCTTCAGTTCTGCTCTGATCTTAGTTATTAGACCTATGCTGTTGTAATGCGATGGGATCATTTGCAGTGGGACCATTTAAGTGAGACAGTGAAAATGGCTTCCTGGCTGTCAAATGGATTTATGATTTGTGAGCAAGCCCCGTTCAAATGAAAGAGGCCACTCTTTTCTCTAGACTCAGAGAACGACATTCAGACAGCTCTGAGCAGTTGCTCTGACCTGCTCTGTTCACCATCTCTCTCCCACACATGGGTCCATTTCATTGCCCCTTCTCTGTTGCATATACTTGTGGGGAAATACAGCATACATGAGTTAGATATTGTTGCATCAGACATTGAGCTGTTAAAATTTAAAATACATTTAAACTCGTTTTCATATTATCCTATGCTTCACATATAAGATGATGAAAACTTCACTGGGCTCAACTTATCAGGCAATGTGTTCTCCAGATTTATCAAGTATTCTAATGTGTCAGCCCAGGCATGTGTGCACCAAGCAGCCTGTTTCTATTAACTGAGGTACTACTCAGAGCGTAGCAAAAAAGAAAATAAACAAATAACTATATTCTTGTAAATGCAACACTAAAACTAAAAGCTAATTTTTGACTTAAGAACATACTAGGTTCACACATTATTGTGGTTTAAAAAAAATGCTGTCATAGTCAGGTGCAGTGGCTCATGCCTGTAATCATAACACTTTGGGAGTGTGAGGTGGGTGAATCACTAGAGCCCAGGAATTTGAGATCAGCCTGGACAACATAGCAAAACCCTATCTCTGTGAAAAACAAAAAAATACGAAAATTAGCCATGTGAGGTGTCACTCACCTGTAGTCCCAGTTACTTGGGAAGCTGAGGTGAGAGGATCACCTCTGCCAGGGAGGACAAAGTTTCAGTGAGCTATAATTGAGCCAGTGCACTCTAGCTTGGGTGACAGAGTAAGAGATTGTCTCAAAAAAAAAAAAAGTGATCTCTATTAGAAAATTCTTACTCAGGTGACCTCAGAAGTAGAAAAAAGATACAATTTGCTGGGTAAAATAATCAGAAATGTCAAAGAAGAATGTTTTAGAAGAGTACTTTGAAAAAGATGTTGAAAATAGCAGTCATTACAAGTGCCATTATTCTTATAAGCCTGTACGTGCAATTATTCATTTCAAAATGAGAGGCATATGGTTTCATGAATAGGGCTTACTTATCATTGTTTTCTACCAAAAAAGCTTGTTAGAATCCCTTTTACCACACAAGATAAAGACATTCTCCTCTAAGAGCCTTGACATTCTGGTAAATAAAGAGATCCTGGAAATAAGAACATCAATCCTCCTGCAAGCCTAAGATGAAAGTCAATGTTGGAACACACACAAGATGTTTAACATGGCACTTGAATTTGTTTATAAGTCCCTGCTAGTAAGATAAGAGTTATAAACATTCAAAGTCGAAGACTGTTTTTCACACAATCTTGTAGGTACTACAGGTCATGTCTTTAGAAGTATACATATTTAACAAATCTGCATGTTATGCACATGTACCGTAGAACTTAAAGTATATAAAAAAAAATGTTAACTAGAAAAATTGTGGTACTTGAAAAAAAAATGGGTTGCTGATGGTTAAACTCTGTTTATTTCAATATCACAGAGAGTTTTCGTTGCTTTCAGTGCGTTAGAATTTTCATAACACATTTTCAATAGTCCATTAGCACAGAGGTTTATGTGAGCACTTTATTTCAACGTTTCCCCTTGCTGCCAAAGAAAGCAACTGTAACTTGACGCTCATTGAAGAACTTTAAAGAACTCTGTCAACTACTTTGAATACTTAAAATGTATACCATGAGTCTCAAAATCTTCATTCAAACTAAAACCTTTCTCTTACTCCTAGTCTTTCATAAATAAAAAGGAGAAAGGAAGAATATTTCTGTAGTAAATAAGGTTGTAGAATTTCATGTTTCCTTCCTCTTTAAAGAAGAAAGACCATCTGATTTCACAGATGAGAAAAGTGAGATTCAGAGGGGCAAAATCAGTTCTGTAGTTGGCATGATGGGCAGACTAGTCCTTAGGATTCTGACTTCCACTGATTCACACTCCTTCTTTTTTTTTGAGATGGAGTCTTTCTCTGTCACCCAGACTAGAGTGCAGTGGCATGATCTTGATCTTGGCTCACGGCAACCTCCACCTCCCAGGTTCAAGTGATTCTCCTGTCTCAGCCTCCTGAATAGCTGGGATTACAGGCACACGCCACCACGCCTGGCTAATTTTTTGTATTTTAGATGGGGTTTCACCATGTTGCCCAGGCTGGTCTTGAACTCCTGAGCTCAGGCAATCCACCTGCCTCACCCTCCCAAAGTGCTAGGTTTACAGGCATGAGCCATCGCACCTGGCCTCCTCCTCTCTACTCCAACGCAGAGACTGCTATTCTTGTTCATGGAGGCCACTGCATGTCTGTTTATTTTCATAAAAATGAACTACTGAATTTCTGAAGGCTGTGGTTTCTACTCTATGCAATTTATTTGGCTTTAACATAAGATGCTATTTATAGTTCAGATTATTAAACATGTTATAAAATGGTCATGAATTTATCTGCCTTTATCTTTTTCTAGTATCTAATTTAATATCCTTACAAACTTACAAGTTGCTCTGCTTTGTCTAAACTCATTATTAGACTTGAAATTGAAGAACTGAAATCAAATTCTGGTTCCCACCTTTATTATTTTATTATATTCTGACCAATTCAACCAACATTCGAGTGTCCACCATATGTAAGGGTGGAGATGAAGGTCCTAAGAATAATGACACATGACCCTGGAAAAGTTGCAAGGTATTCAACCTCTCTAAATATTGACCTCTGTATTGGCAATGCTGATGAAAGTTACTTCTCAGGCAGATATACACTTATTTGGAAATGTCCTCTATAAACTATAAGAAGGTGACAAAGTATAAAGCATAAACCTTATAACTTTTATATAAGCTGAGTTTTAAAAAGATGCTTTATTTTCAAAATATTTCAAAACAACAACGAAATCTATACAGCAGTAGTTAACCATGTGACCTATCAAGTTTATAAGAAATGTAAAAGGAATATTTACTGCCTTGGAAACAACCTACTGCCCACCTTTCCTTCGCCATTCTTTCTGTCACTCATGTGGCCACCCACTCTGCAGTATAATCCAAGGACGTTCTTTGTAATTTACATGTTTTGAATTATGTTTCTATTAGATTACAAAGTTCTGAAAACAAATTATTTTTAACTTTCTCTTATGATTATCTGGATGGCCACTGAATACTTTAACCTCAGAGTTTCATTGTATTAGGTTGATGCTTATCTTCAATTTCATATATGATCTAACAAACAATTCTTGATGCAATATTTTCTCATAATTGGGCAAACCTTTCAAAAAAGGGACTCAAACTTTTCAACTGTAGTCATTCACTCCCTCCCTAAAATACTAGCTGTTAAGTTTTCGCTCTCATTGACCTATGGTCACACTCTCCAGCTCTCACTGTGAGGAATAATCCCATATGCCTTAAACTCTTATATGCTTATCTTTATTTTTCAGTTGGCTTCCAAAGCCCTGGCCATCAGTGGTGGTGACAGCAACAGATGTCAGATGTCAGCCCCTGGCTTCCTGCCTTACCACAGAGGGATACTCGACAGACTGGACAGGTGAGTTGAAGGCAGATGGCAGCTATTCCAGAGTGCTCCAGCTAGTTTCTACTTTTGCTATAACATCTCTCCATGTAATGCCAATGTAAAGGAATAAAATGTTTACTCAAACACTCAGCTAAATGACTTAACCTACCTGATGTAGTTCTTCCTAAAGAATATTTAATTATTAGGAACCTAGAAGACCCATTTTAGGGAGGAAA
>NW_012116400.1:1384881-1400303 GCF_000951035.1 Colobus angolensis palliatus
CAACCTACAGAATGGGAGAAAATTTTTGCAATCTACTCGTCTGACAAAGGGCTAATATCCAGAATCTACAAAGAACTCAAACAAATATACCGAAATTCTTTACGTTTGGCTGTTACCTCAATTGTTGACCTTGGGCAAGCTGCCTAACCTTCTTAGACCTCTGCTTTGTCACTTATAAACAGGGCATCAATTACGTGGCTTACTCATAATGACTCTTCTAGAAACTATTTCTCTCTCCTCTGGACAATTAACAGAGCTCTTTTCCTATTAATATTTATTTACTAAACCCTCATAGTAGAGGAAATACTAATTTATTAAACCACCAAGTAGGTTCCAGAGTCACAAACATTATTGATACTTAAAGCAAATTTGCCCTAATTACATTTTACCAATGGATAATTTAGGATGACCAGACCAAATTGAATCAAATTTCACCTATTACAATCTGTTAGGAGTGAGGACAGAAAAAATTTCAAGGAGATGTCTACCAAAAAGCCACACAGATAGTTTTCACATGAGATACAACTTACATAAAAAGATGTAGTGTAATTTTCCACTCTAGTATTGATTGGACGTATTGGCTTCAATAACACCAAATCAACACATCTCTCCTATTAGCTGTGCCAATGATTTATTCTATCTGACCGGCCTTTAAAATGACCCTTTTGTGTCACCTGCTAAAGGATGTCTGATCTCCCATGACCTTTGCCTGTGGCTGCTTTTAGCAGAATGGAACACTTGTGTGGTATTCTTGATGAATACCTGCAATGGCGGCCTACCAGTGGCTCAGGGAAAGCAATTGTATTAATGCATTGTAGTAATTTATTGGCAGTTTTGTGTGATAGCAGATTTACTGAAATAAGGCCTGCCAAGAAGATCAGGTTACAGCAGGAATACATGATTTCCCAACTATCCATAAAATATAAATCAAATGCCTTTTCTGTCCACTGTCAGCCACCTCTACCCACTCCTTGTCCTCAGTCCTCAGACAAATTGAAGCACATGCCACAATTTGCACGGGGAAAATCAAACTCAATTTCGCAGTACAATGAAGTGAGTTTTGGTCTTGTCATGTCCACTGACATATTGATCCCTTGAAGATGGAAAAGATCAGAATGCTGTGGAGTTTTGCTTTTATAAATATATGTGTGTAAAATGCAATGTGTAAATGAAGAAAAATATAGTACTTATGGAGTTTTACAAAGTTTCAAGAGGTCCGGGGGCTAATGTTATAAAAGAGTATTATGATATAAAAGTCACTATTTAAGAGATCACATTTTCTTTCCCTTTAGAGTTACATCTCTGGAAGACAAATAGTCTCCTAACCCAGGTTCATTTAAAGTGTAGCTGATCATTCCATAGCTAAAAGGAATTTTAACTAGTAAAGAAGAAAAAAAACCACACACCCTATCTTGGCCCTTTGTAAAATTTATGTCAGATCTATAATGCAATAAGCCTAATACTCTATCAAACATTTTCTATTTAACCTGAAAGGGGACTAAGCCAAATCACTTACATGTCTACATTTGTGATTTGCAAAGTGTGGTGATTGCAGCCTCCATGAAATGTGTAAAGATCTCAGTTATTCACGTCTATAGATAAAGCATTAAAAGATGGAAGCACTCTATTATAAGGTGATGATGAAATTGTAAGAAACACCATAAATACCCTAGAGTCTTGTAAGCTACATTTTTAACTCAGCAGGTGGAGGAAAAAAATGAGGAAATGAATCTGTTTTCAAGTAGGCAGAATTTCAGTCGTTATGACAACAGAATGGCTTTCTAATAACTGCTTACTATAAAAATATTGTGAAATGCTCTGCAATCCCATGTAGATTATTACTACATAATATGTTTTACCCTAGACTCACGTAAAACTGCTGCAAAATAGCTCTGTGCGCCTTATTGGGAGGCAAACTAAGGCACAGACTGATTATGTTTGACCATGAAAATCTACAGGGAGGGGAACAACACACACTGGGGCCTGTCGGTGGGTAGGGTGAAGGGAGGAAGAGCATCAGGAAAAATAGCTAATACATGCGGGGCTTAATACCTAGGTGATGGGTGCAGGAAACCACCATGGCTCACGTTTAACTATGTAACAAACCTGCACATCCTGCACACATATCCCAGAACCTAAAATAAAATAAATTTAACAAAAGAAAATTCACACACAGGAATTTGAGTGGGGAAAGAGCTTCTTCCTTGATCCCAATCTCAAAGCTTTCAAAGTAGAAGTTTCTCATTTAGCATGATCTTTAAAAATTAGAGCAATGCCCCACATTACCATATTCTAAAGTAATTACTTGCGGTAAGTAAAGATAAATTCATCACTAATTATGCAGTCCTTTCTTGTGAAATTCACAGTAAAATTATTTGAGGTATTTTTTTAAAAAAGCTGACAAGAGAATGACTTTACTTCATCAATCAGTTTGACTAAAGTAATGATTTTCTTAGAATTCAAACTTGTTGAAAGCTCTAAGTATTTCATCTTTAAGTCTAAGAAGCATGTAGTTAATGTCACAGCTAATACATTTGTCAGTCTGCTAATTTTCTTTTTCTATTAGAATAAGTAAACATCAGCCCTTTTAAAAAGCATGCTATTTACCATGTGTCAGGAGCAATGCAGGGAGAACTTATTTGGAAATCATGAGGTAAGGCATTATGAAATGAACAGGAATCATAGGAAGACAATAAGAGAGAAACACGAAAGAAAAAGGAATTTCATAATTCCAAAGGGATGGCAGGGCATGCCTCAAGTTGAGTGGGGGAGAGTGACATTTAAAGAGGACCTATAAAAAACATAAAATCAAACAAAAACTCTAGCCAGAGATATCTGAAAATAGGAAAGAAGAGATGGCTTGAGAGAAATAGTTCAAATAAAAACAAAAGAAGGCTCTTAAGTGTACAGTGAAAATTTAAAAAATGAGATTTTGCCTGGTTGCCATTAGATCAGAGAATGGTTTTTTGGCTCTTCAGACATGCTTATTATTTGATGAAATTAGTACAGAAACAGCACAACTGATTCTATTTCCCTTCTATGAAGAACATAATCCACTAATTTATACTGCATTATATCAGATTTTGTTTTAGGCAGCTTTGGCATTAATGTAAGTAGAAGAAAATAACTAGTTAAAAAGTGCCAATTCTCTGTTCCATCTATCATCAGATCTTCTTTAAAAAAAAAAAAAAAGTATCCTTTTGCTATTGTAGCACTCCAGAGCATAGGTTGATTTCCAAATCTTGTGTCCCAAACTAAATATCACTGGTGCTGTAAAATTTTTCATTTAAAGTAGCCTCCAGAATGTCATTTTCAGATGTTTTATTCTTAAAGTTTTTACTTGCAAGCAGAGAGAATATTAACAGCATAAACTGCTGCAACTGCACTTTACTTTTTGTTGCTATCAGATTGGTCCTCTTTACCATAGAATTGTGAAGGCTCTTACCTTTCCTCATTGAAATCTGATGAGAAAATATATTCTTCAGTTCAGAATTATTTAAGATGTTTCTTGATTTTTTTCTTTTAATGATTCAATTAATTTAATGACTTAGTAATTTTATTAGTCTTTGTTTTTCTCATTAAACAAATTCAACATAAACTAAAAGGCACAAATTAGTTTCTAAAATTTGAGAAACCAGGTTTCCTGAAGTTGAAAAGAGCAAGGAAAAGATACATTACTTACTTGTTATAGACTTAAATAAGCTACTTAAATTCTCTGTGCCTTAGTTTCCTTGTGCACGAAATGGGGTTAAGACTAGTAGCTACCTCACAAAGTTGTTTAGAGGATCAAATGGGATGTGATAAGCCTTCAGAATCATGCCTGTCCTACAGGCCTGTGCATTAAAGGCTAGTTATTGTTAGCAGTTGCAATTAACCTGTCAACTATCTTGAATACTAGTTTCCTTCAAGGTCTATTTCCCTGGGTTGTGCTTGCAGTGGGGAAACAGATGCAGCCAGAAATCACAAGGAAGCATAACCTTGGCACCAAAATTTCATTAAATGAATGCTATTGCTTCAAGTTGTCTCTGCCTCAATTATCAAAGACTTCATAGTTTTGGGGCCATATAAAGTAGCAGATCCTCCACATAATGTGTGTGTGTGTGTTGTGTGTATGCATGGGAGGGTGGAGAGAGGGGCTTGGGCAATACAGACCTTTTTTAAGTCCCTATGTGGGCTTTGCTGGGTTGAGAAGGGCTATCTTCTGTAGAATGAAATCATGACATGTGCTGAGCCTATGTGTCAAGCGAGACTCCATAGCGGAACGTGCATTCCAACCAATGGAATCCTACATGCCTTCATGCTCCACCCCACCTCCCAGGGGCTGCGTGGCTGGGTATACATATTCAGAGGTGATGTGTACAAATCAACTAATGTCATCCCAGCAACTAGATACATTCTTAATATAAAATAATATTTACACTTCATAGACAATCATATTTTTCTAGCTTTTATAGCCATTATGTGGCTCGTGTACTAATGCAACAAAATAAATTATTGTAGGACTACTACTCAGAAAAGTAGTCAAATGTATTAGCATAATGTAGATTAACCCAGTTCAGCTGCCTGGCTTAGTAAGGAGGCCATCTCAGATTACTTAGAACTACTGAAATTTACTGTCTTATGCCTGATATACTGAGGGTTTTAAGAATTATTCTAATATTCCAAATAATTTTAAGTACTAATATTTATTTATCTCTATTTATCTATTGACTTATTCATTCTACCTGTTTCTTCTTTTCCTCCTCCTCTTTCTTCCTCAATCTCTTTTTGTCTCTGCCTCTCTCTGATACACTCCCTCTCTCCTTCCCAAATCCTTAACAAAAACAAAATGGAGCTCAAGGTCAGCCCTTTTGGATACTAGGCCAAGTAATAAAATCACTACTGCATTGGGAATCTGGGACTCATTTCCCATCCCTGCCATCTTATTTTGTTAGAAAGGACCATAGATATGTTACTTTCTATCAATCTAAATTTTAGTTTCTTCATTTTTAAAATTAGTTGAGTAGTACTCAACACTGGTCTGACATTCCTTTGTGGCCTAGTACTCTGAAATATGTAAGAACTCCTGAGAAATGACTATTGAAAGGCACAAAGAAGAATTATGAGATCCAATCCATTTCTCTAAAATGTGGTTTTGCAGGTCTTTATACCTTTACATCTAGTCTTGGAGTCTAGCTTTAACCCTTAGAACTCATGTGGCAGAATGAAATTAGGGAATCAGGAATGTTTCCAGTATTCTCTAGCAAGCACACATTATAGCACATATTAAAAATGGTGGACTGCCTTCCAGGATTCATAGACAACTTTCCAAAGGGATGAAAAGCACCTACAACCAATCAGCTGCTTGGGAGGTGGGTCATTAAGGGTTACACTACAAGCATCAGTAACAAAAATGAGAACACTGGGCATGTAATCAACATTGAAAAGACATATGACATCTAGGCCTTTTCAGGCACCCTCATGTAATTAAACAGAGGCACCAATAATACGAATTTCAAAAGTGAACAATCGAGTACTTTACCTGGCTGAGACAAAAGTGGCGTGTAAGGGACTTTCGGTTCTATTGCACTCATTGGTGGAGGTAGCAAAGGATTAGCAAAGCTGCGGAGTGGATGAGTTGGTCGAACACAAGCCGTGGGGATGGTTCTGCTTGGTGCCTCCTCATTGTTAGAATGCTCAGGTTGAGATGGGGGCAGCATGGGTGGTTGTTGGGTAGTTGGTCCTTCACTCACTGCTGCAGTGGAGACAAGAAAAGTCATTCATTATTCCTGGACAAAGTCTGTTTTCCTTAAGTCACTGGAAGAGTCCCTGGATCCATTCAGAGAGATGTGATAGGATGTGGTCAGTCTCTTCTCCAAGTTATGAATGTTCTCATTCCTCTACCTTCATATACTTATGCAACATGATAGCACTTCCCCTTTAAACAATAGAAATAGATCCAGCAGGACAGGAATTTATCTTTGAGGAAGAGTAGTAAAATACATTGAGCACTGACTATATTGCCTGAACTGTCTGGGCCCTCTAATCATAAGTGATGAAGCAAGAAAAAAGAGTTATTTCTCCTTTCATAAGCAGCAATGTCAGTGAAATTCAATGTACCAAACCCTGTTACAGCTGCATTATTTTCTATCAGCCAATATGCCAATTTTTCTGTGATTTAAACATGCCATGTCAACTGTCAAACAAATCAGAGTTACAGGATGCTCAGAGGCATTGCTAATAAAATGATACAAATAATAACCACTATCATTATCTTCCATAACAAAATGGAGGCACATCTAGCTAAACAGTTGTATGAGAGATGACTCTGCCAGAACAAGTTGCCTGAATGCAGAATTGCAATTTTTCCTCTTTGATAGTAAACCTTGTAATTTTCAGGCAGATTACAGTAGTTGAAGAGGTTCTGCACAGTTACTGTGACTGCCTATGGGCATTTGGAAAGCTTTGTATATGGAAATATGCTTTTTTTTTTCAGAGAACACAGGTAAGACAGAATAAAATATTTTCAAAGAAGTTTCTCTTGTTAATGACAGTGAGTGAACTTGAACTATTCATTCATATTCCAAGTTAACAAGTCCAGCTTAAACTGCAAGTGAAACGAGCTGCATAGTAGGCTTAAGTCTTAATAAAATATTTTTTCTGATGACTTATTTGTTATTAAATTTTTGTCAGGTAAATCAAAATGTGGTGATAGAAGATAATATCTTGCTTTTGAAAGAGAATTTGTATCCAGGAAATATTTCAAGATAATTAGTGAGATAATTTTGAGACAAGTCTCCCAGAGGCTCAATGAGGTCAGCAAAGCGCAGAGGAATAGAAAGAAAATCTGATAATACTGAAGGGAATAGAGATTTAAGATATAAAAGATCAAGACATAGAATTAAAGTTATGCAGAAGTGAAATGTGTCTTCAGAAGGTATCTATATTCATTCTGCTATATTCAGAAGGGGTTAGAGGTCTTCTGGGTCACTGAGCAGCCTCCAGGCTTATCCCATTCAGAGATGAAGGTAGAAAGATACAAGGTTGGCTAAGCACAGGATGTAGACATACAGCAATCAGAGCCAAAATATAGGCAGAAACTTGATAAAAGATTTATTTGAACAAGGGAAATGAATCAAGGCAGCAAATGAGAGAATCCCAAAGAGTTTGAAGAGAAGTGCCTTATTTCCAGGCTAGGAAATCCTACCAAAGAAGAAAAAAAGAGCAAACGAATGCACAGTATTAAGGATAATGTGTAGGGCTGCAAGCAAACCATTAAGGCAAATCCTTGGTGATGCTGGCTCTCAGATGCGAGGCTTTGTGTAGGTGTTATACAAGGCACTAAATTTCTTTTAAGACTGTAAAGGGGAGAGGAACACTTATGTGCTTGTATTCAAACAGTGTTGTGTAATGAGATTTTTGTGAGTGTGGTTCTAGAGACAATGCAAATTACTTACGTTTAACTTTGGACTCATTTAGTCTAAAGGAGAATATGATCAATGGTCAATTTTTGGCCAAGACCCAAGTTTGGGTATCTTTGTGCCACTGGCCTGAGAGAGATGACATCAAGTCCTCTCCTCTTTGTTCCCATAAGAAAGTTTGCCTTAATGTGGGCCTCCTTGCTAGCAATTCCTTCCAGCCACAGGTCTCAGAGGATGCTTGCGAAATGTTAGATTGTAGGCATTGCTTAGGAGGGAAAGGCAGGCTCTTTCAAGGGTTCCCAAGATAATTGTTGGGTTGGAGAAAATTATTCATCAGAAAGGGTTTGTAATTTCACAGGAGAAGTTCTGGGGAAGTGAAAATGCTTTGGCTTCCACTAGACTGGTCTCTGTGCTCCTCTGTGAATTGTGTATCTCACAAATGAGGTTCCTGTGGCTGTTTCTCTATGCTCCTCTTTTATCTCCAATGGGCTAGCTTTTTATTAAAGGGTCTATAAATGCCACATTAAAAATATTCATCCAGGGAAAGAAATTTCACAATTTTCCTCAAAAATCTGCCTTAAATAATTCTCTCTATTGAAGATGGATTGCAATTAACCCACATTATATTTTAAACACTGGTTTAGCCATTAAAGGGACAATAATATATTTATGATGTTTTATTTCCTTCCTTCTTTCTTTCAATTTTTCCTTTTCTACCTTTTCTGCATTTTTGAAATAAAATCTACACTATACTTTCATCCGCTTGATCAATTCAGCTATTGATACTTGTGTATGCTTCACGAAGTTCTCGTGCAGTGTTTTTCAGCTCCATCAGGTCATTTATGTTGTTTACTAAATTTGTTATTCTAGTTAGCAATTCATCTAACCAACTTTTTTTCAAGGATCTTAGCTTCCTTGCATTGGGTTAGAACATGCTCCTTTAGCTTGGAGGAATTTGTTATTACTCACCTTTTGAAGCCTACTTCTGCCAATTCATCAAACTCATTCTCTGTCCAGTTTTATTCCCATGCTGGTGAGGAGTTGTGATCCTTTGGAGAAGAGGCATTCTGGTTTTTGGAATTTGCAGACATTTTGGACTGGTTTCTCCTTTTGAGGTGGAGTCTTGCTCTGTTGCCCAGGCTCGAGTGTAGTGACATGATCTTGGCTCACTGCAACCTCCGCCTCCCAGATTCAAGCAATTATCTGCCTCAGCCTCATGAGTAGCTGGGATTACAGGTGCCCACCAACATGCTCAGCTGATTTTTGTATTTTTAGTAGACAGGGGGTTTCACCATCTTGGCCAGGTTGGTCTTGAACTCCTGACCTCATGATCCACCTGCCTCAGCCTCCCAAAGTGCTGGGATTACATGCATGACCCACCATGCCCAGTCTCTTAAAGAATTTTCAACCCAGAATTTCATATCCAGCCAAACTAAGCTTTATAAGTGAAAGAGAAATAAAATCCTTTACAGACAAGCAAATGCTGAGAGATTTTGTCACCACCAGGCCTGCCTTAGAAGAACTCCTGAAGGAGGCACTAAACATGGAAAGGAACGACCAGTACTAGCCACTGCAAAAACATACTAAATCGTAAAGACCATTGACACTATGAAGAAACTGCATAAATTAATGGGCAAAATAACCAGCTAGCATCATAATGACAGGATCGAATTCACAATATTAACCTTAAATGTAAACAGGCTAAATGTTCCAATTAAAAAACATAGACTGGCAAATTGGATAAAGAGTCAAGACCCATCAGTGTGCTGTATTCAGGAGACCCATCTCACACATAAAGACAAACAGAGGCTCAAAATAAAGGGATGGAGGAAGATTTGCCAAGAAAATGGAAAACAAAAAAAAAGCAGGGGTTGCAGTTCTAGTCTCTGATAAAACAGACTTTAAACCAACAAAGATAAAAGGAGACAAAGAAGGCCATTACATAATGGTAAAGAGATCAATGCAACAAGAAGAGCTAACTATCCTAAATATATATGCACCCAAGGCAGGAGCACCCAGATTCATAAAGTAAGTTCTTAGAGACCTACAAAGATACTTAGACTCCCATACAATAACAGTGGGAGACTTTAACACCCCACTGTCAATATTAGATCAATGAGATAGAAAATTAACAAGGATATCCAGTACTTGAACTCAGCTCTGGACCAAGCAGACCTAATAGATACTTACAAAACTCGCCAACCCAAATCAACATAATATACATTCTTCACAGCACGTCACACTTATTGTAAAATTGACCACATATTTGGAAGTAAAATGCTCCTCAGCAAATGGAAAAGAACAGAAACCATAACAAACAGTCTCTCAGACCACAGTGCAATCAAATTAGAACTCAAGATTTAAGAAACTCACTCAAAACCACACAACTACATGGAAACTGAACAACCTGCTGCTGAATGACTACTGGGTAAATAACAAAATTAAGGCAGAAATAAAGACGTTCTTTGAAACCAATGAGAACAAAGACACAACGTATCAGAATCCCTGGGACACATTTAAAGCAGTGTGTAAGGAAAATTTATAGAACTAAAAGCCCACAATAGAAAGCAGAAAGGATCTAAAACCAACACCATACCATCACAATTAAAAGAACTAGAGAAACAAGAGCAAACAAATTCAAAAGCTAACAGAAGACAAGAAATGATTAATATCAGAGCCGAACTGAAGGAGATAGAGACAGGAAAAACCCTTTAAAAAATTAGTGAATCAAGAAGCTGTTTTTTTTTTAAAAAGGTCAACAAAATAGACTGCTAGCCAGACTAATAAAGAAGAAAAGAGAGAAGAATCAAATAGGCACAATCAAAAATGATAAAGGGGATATCACCAGCAATCCCACAGAAATCAAACTCCCATCAGAGAATACTAAAAACATCTCTATGCAAACAAACTAGAAAATCTAGAAGAAATGGATAAATTCCTGGACACCTACATGGAACATATCTCAAAATAATAAGAGCTATTTATGACAAACCCACAGCCAATATCATACTGAATGGGCAAAACCTGGAAGCATTCCCTCTGAAAACTGGCACAAGACAGGGATGCCCTCTCTCACCACTCCTATTCAACATAGTGTTGGAAGTTCTGGCCAGGGCAATCTGGCAGGAGAAAGAAATAAATGGTATTCAATTAGGAAAAGAGGAAGTCAAATTATCTCTGTTTGCAGAAGACATGATTGTATGTTTAGAAAACCCCTTCATCTCAGTTCCAGATCTCCTTAAGCTGATAAGCAGCTTCAGCAAAGTCTCAGGATACAAAATCAATGTGTAAAAATCACAAACATTCCTATACGCCAAAAATAGACAGAGAGCCAAATCATGAGTGAAGTCTCATTCACAATTGCTACAAAGAGAATAAAATACCTAGGACTACAACTTACAAGGGATGTGAAGGACGTCTTAAAAGAGAACTACATACAAACCACTGCTTATGGAAATAAGAGAGGACACAAACAAATGGAAAAACATTCCATGCTCATGGATATGAAGAATCAATACCATGAAAATGACCACACTGCCTAATTTATAGATTCAACGTTATCCCCATCAGGCTACCATTGACTTTCTTCACAGAATTGGAAAAAAGTACTTTAAATTTCATATGGAGCCAAAAAAGAGCTCGTATAGCCAAGAGAATCTGAGGCAAAAAAGAACAAAGCTGGAGGCATCACGCTACCTGACTTCAAACTATATTACAAGGCTACAGTAATCAAAACATCATGGTAGTGGTACCAAAACAGATATATAGATGAACAGGATAGAACAGAGGCCTCAGAAATAGCACCACACATCTACAACCATCTGATCTTTGACAAACCTGACAAAAACAGGCAATAGGGAAAGGATTCTGTATTTAATAAATGGTGTTGGGAAAACTGGCTAGTCATATGCAGAAGACTGAAACTAGATCCCTTCTTTACATCTTATACAAAAATTATTTCAAGATGGATTAAAGACTCAAATGTTAGACCTAAAACCATAAAATCCGTAGAAGAAAACCTAGGCAATACCATTCAGGACATAGCATGGGAAAATACTTCATGACTAAAACAGCAAAAGCAATGACAACAAAAGCCAGAATTGACAAATGGGATCTAATTAAACTAAAGAGCTTCTGCACAGCAAAAGAAACTACCATCAGAGTGAACAGGCAACCTACAGAATGGGAGAAAATTTTTGCAATCTATCCATCTGACAAAGGGCTAATATCCAGAATCTACAAAGAACTTAAACAAATTTACAAGAAAAAAACAAACAACCCCATCAAAAAGTGGGCAAAGGATATGAACAGACACTTCTCAAAAGAAGACATTTATGCAGCCAACAGACACATGAAAAAATGCTCATCATCACTGGCCATCAGAGAAATGCAAATCAAAACCACAATGAGATACCATCTCAGACCAGTTAGAATAGCCATCCCTAAAAAGTCAGGAAACAACAGATGCTGGAAAGGATGTGGAGAAATAGGAATGCTTTTACACTGCTTGTGGGAGTGTAAATTAGTTCAACAATTGTGGAAGACAGTGTGGCAATTCCTCAAGGATCTAGAAGTAGAAATACCATTTGACCCAGCAATCCCATTACTGGGTATATACCCAAAGGATTATAAATCATTCTACTATAAAGACACATGCACATGTATATTTACTGCGGCACTGTTCACAATAGCAAAGACTTGGAACCAACCCTAGTGTCCATCAATGATGGACTGTATAAAGAAAATGTGGTGCATATACACCATGGAATACAATGCAGCCATAAGAAAGGATGAGTTTGTGTCCTTTGCAGGGTCATGGATGAAGCTGGAAACCATTCTCAGCAAACTAACAGAACAGAAAACCAAACACTGCATGTTCTTACTCATAAGTGGGAGTTGAACAATGAGAACACATGTACACAGCGAAGGGAACATCACATACCAGGGTCTCTTGGGGGTTGGGGGGTAAGGGAGGGATAGCATTAGGAGAAATATGTAATGTAGATGATGGGTTGGTGGGTGCAGCAAAGCACCATGGCATGTGTATACCTATGTAACAAACCTGCACATTCTGTACATGTACCCCAGAACTTAAAGTATAATAAAAAAAGAAATCTAAATTATTATTGTGATAAGTTTAATAGAATGTACATGCATTTGTTAGTCTTTTGAAATTCAGTCTCTTATTTTGAAAATTTTCATATTTCACATGAATTCTGATTATGTCACTGAATTTTCTTTTTCCTAATCCTACTCTTTAATGCTATTGTTCCTCATCAGCATCTCTAAAAACCAAATTGTCTGCATGCCCAGTCTTCTATCCCCAAGTTTTCAACTAGCCCCATGATCCTGGCTGCAAACGTCATGATGTGGCTTTTGATGGAAGTAAAAATGGCTTTACATAGATGGGTCCCCTCTTTAGCAAAATCTATCCTTAGTACCACATATGGAGAATAGGATAGTGCCTAATGTACTAGACAGGAGTGAGACGGCCCTTCCTCGAGATAGAATATATCACCAATCCCTAAGGGACAATTTCTGTTGTATTCAAAATGAATATAGTGAACAGGTATAGGATTTCCATATATAATTCATAATTCTTAAATTTTAAGTGGAGCAAAATAAATACTTTTTGGAACTGGCTGACATTTAAGGCAGCAAAAACCCTTTAACAAACACAATAGCAACTGCTCCACTGGTGAAATACTCTCATTTCAGACGAGCACTTTTGTCCAGTTCAGACACTGGCTTCAGGACACCTATGTGAAACAAATTGGCTTACAGGTATAACATTTAGCTCTACTAAGATCTCTAAAAGCAAAGAAACCTGCTTTTGCCCATGACGTGCCCCTGCTCTGCAATTCAGAGTATCGAATGAGAATCAAACACGTGCTAGCACGGCACTTGTTTTCACATGATGAAATAGTCAGAATTCATTGTCCAAATAGCATGCAAATTACACAGCAGAGTCAAATCTCAAGGTACTTCATAGTAATTAATGTCAATACACCTAAATAATTGCTATGGAACAACTGGGAAAAATATTGCAAAGATGAAAATGAGGATTTTTCTTCTTTCTAAAAACTACAATATGTGATAGAAGTACAGCAAGCCAACAACTCTAAGCAAAGACTGAGACATGAACACCCCTAGAAACCCAGTTCACTCATTAATCTCAGAAGAACGACATGATGCAATATTGTTACATAACCCCAGTTTCTTACAGCCTGGATTTTTTTAAAGACCCTCGAGAATAATCCATGATCTCCATTGCACTCCTCATTTTATCTAGGTCAAGTTTCATTTATTAGTTGATTTTCCATTTGAGGGAGAACAGAGGCAGAAAAATACCATGAATAAAGCTGACCAGACTTCTCACTAGTTAAGACAATGTCAGAACTAAAAGGAAGAGTGGAAATCACTTAAACTGCTCCTCTACCACCTACTTGTTTCAAAGACAGGAAAGTGGGGGCACCAATTTTGTACTGATTTGTAGAAATGAGGCCCCAAGACCACCTATTGGTTGAAGTTTTCAAATACAATGCAGCTAAACTGTTTCCTAGGGATAACTCATTTGCTTATTGACACTAAGAGCAGTAATGTAGTTACTTATTAAGAAGAGGAAATATTTACTGATAGGTCAGCAAATACATGTACTGCAAATGTATGTATCATATCTTTTCTTTCCTTATGGTCAGAGAGAAATTCAGCTTTATTTGTGCCTTCAGAAGGCAGTAGACCTTTGGGTCACTTTAGTGATTCATTTCTTATAAAACTCAAAAGGTCTTTCAGATAACTTTGGAGAAAAAAAGAGTTTCCACCTTGGCAAAGTCAACTTTTTCTTTTAATACGTGTGCCTTTCTTTGTTTCCCAAGGCAACTAATAAGATATATCCACTCAGATTTATGAAATGTTTTCTGCTTGAGAGAGAACAGGAATGTTTAGTGTTCTCTAAGGCATTTAGAAACTAATATGGAATGGTGGGAAATGGGAAGTTAATTGTTTCTGACAGTGATTTAGAGAATATTTAGTTTCCTAGAAAGGAGGGTGAATGTTATTTATTTTTATTTTAAGCAATCACTTGGAACACATATTAGATCTTAGTCCCTTTGCATTGCACATAGCTTTGTTCAAAATATTCTTGATGAATGACTAAAGATGTATTTTAAAAATCTGTAAAATTTTGGGCAGGAGTAGAACATTCATTGATTTTAGATAAAGTTAAAAAATCACTAAGCATTTTGTTATGTAACTACTTTTATTTGATAATCCTTACTTTAAAAAATAAAAATATCTTCTAGAGAATAAATATTTTAATACATTAATTTCTTTTCTTTTCTTTTTTTCTGCCTCAGCCTCCCAAGTAGCTGGAACTATAGGCTCATGCCACCATGCCCAGCAAATTTTTTTGTATTTTTAGTAGAGATGGGGTTTCACCTTTTTGCCAGGATGGTCTCAATCTCTTGACCTTGTGATCTGCCTGCCTCAGCTTCCCAAAATGCTGGAATTACAGGCGTGAGCCACCTTGCCTGGTCCAATGAATTTCTAATAGATTTTGCTTGTAGAGGCTTTTGAGGTTCACAGGAAAACTGAGCAGAAGGAACAGATATTTCTCACATGCCTCCTATCCCACAGACACCCAGCGTACTCACTGTCAAAATCACAAGTGACACATGAGACTTTTAACCACAGATAAAAACAAATTTTATACTAGCCGATTCCCTTTATTCATTTTCATTGAGCTTTAACTTTTGGAATCATTTTCCCTGTGATTCAATAAGAGAGAGTTTCACATGCTGCACCCATTTAAGAGAAAAAGGGAAAGAGTAAATTGATGTTGGACCTCAATGAAAAAATATTCAAAAGAAAACTATGCCTTTAAAAAAAGGGACAAGAAATGAGTAACACAACATGAATAAAAATAGTGAATTACTAATTTTAAAAGTCCTGAATTTTGGCTTGTACCAGTCATGATGGAGAGACCTGATAAAGGTCATTCTACACATTTTTTTTTTTTTTTTT
>NW_012116400.1:1400353-1405115 GCF_000951035.1 Colobus angolensis palliatus
ATATATAAAAAGACGAGGTTTAATGGACTCACAGTTCCACATGGCTGGGGAGGTCTCATAATCATGGTGGAAGGCAAAGGAGGAGCAAAGTCACAGCTTGCATGGCAGCAGGCAAGATAGTGTGTGCAGGAGATCTCCCCTTTATGAAACCATCAGATCTCATGAGACTTATTCACTTTCAAGATTACAGCACAGGAAAGACTCACCCCATGATTCAGGTACCTCCCACTTGGCCCTCCCATGACACACAGGAATTATGGGAGCTACCATCAAGATGAGATTTGGGTGGGGACATAGAGCCAAACCATATCAGTCAGGAAGAGTGAGATTGTAGTTTCTGGACATTCTGCTAAACTATCCCAGCTACGCCTATGAATGTAGTAGGTCATGTGTGGCATTATAGGGTTATTAGGAAGAGTGGATTCTCCAGCAATGCCAATAAAGATGCCCCAGCCATGGCAGTACCAATATCAGAGGCATTCAGAAATAGGGATATAGAATTACTTTGGGACCTCAAGCCACGTGGTTCTTCATTTGGGTGCTGGGCTCTATTAGTGTATCAGAGTTCCCTGGAGTGCTTGTTAAAACACAAGACTGCTGGGCCTCAGCCCAGGAGCTCCTTGGGGTGAGGCCTGAGAATTCGAATTCCTAACAAATTCCCAGGTGATGCTGATGCTGCTGAACCCAGGACCATACTTTGGGAATCACTGGCCTGTAGTTACCCTGTCCTCTGTTTCTTTGGAGAGCTTATAGATTTCCTTGTGAGTTGGGGACATAACAATAAAAATATGCCTTTGGTGGGGGAAAATGTTTTCTCTTTAACTTCAGTTATTTCAAACATAAAAAATCATTATAAACTAAACACTGCTGTGCCATTGCTCTTTTTTTTTTTTTTTTTTTTTTTTTTTAATTTGAAATAGAGTCTAGCTCTGTCATGCAGGCTGGAGTACAGTGTCACACTCTCAGCTCACTGCAACCTCCACCTCCCAGACTCAAGAGATTCTCATGCCTCAGCCTCCTAAGTAGCTGGGACTATAAGCATGGGTCATCACACCCAACTAATTTAGTAGAGACAGGGTTTTATCATATTGGCCAGGCTTGTCTCCAAATCCTGACCTCAAGTGATCTGCCCACCTCAGCCCCTGAAAGTCTACACATTCTTTTCATGTTTTCCTTTAAAGTCAGATAATATACAAGAAATCAAAAGAGTGTAGGAGACAACAGACCAATAGGGAGAATACTAAACTAACATTAAAACCTGTCTTTTTTGTTGCAGAGAGCTACATTTTAGAAGTGAAGAAGGCACTTGTGGGCTCACAATTCTTTGATTGGAATTCCATTTCCAGTTGTCTTGGGATTTGATCATTTCGGTTGTTAGACTTTCTACATCTTTCCCATGTAATTACCTTCGATGCAGTTTGGACAACTATTTTTCCTCGAGTTTTTGCACACAACTCTATTCTGTAGATATTATGTGCAGTGAGAAAAGAGAAAAAAATCTAATTCTCCCTTGGCAGATCTTTGATGCCTTTTAATTCTAACCTTGCTATATCTAGATGACTTATGATTTCTTAGAGCTGTCCCTGTTTGGTTGGAAAAATATACTTTACCTCGAAAATATATTTTATTGTTGTTACTATCATATCTATTACAAAACATCCTATCTCACATGAGCTGCTGAGTCACCTGTTCTTAACTAAGATATGAAAGCCATAGAACTGATTTTAAAATGCTGTGTTAAAAAAAAAAAAGTCAAATGGCACAGCAGAAATCACCAGGGTGTATATAATAGCTTGAGAGTCTCTTTTCATGCCTTCCTTCAAATAAATGAAATACTACCTGTAAATCCTTTTTTTTCTGATAATTTTTAAAGCTGAAAAAGTATCACTTACCTGATTAAAGAAATCTAAAGCATTCATCCAAGTATTGGTTCATCAGCAATCAGACATAACCAACAGATACCAAATATATTGGAAGATATCACTTGATTATTAATTTCCTATTTAATAGGACGTATTAATTTCAAGCACCCATAACATCATTGTTTGATGGAACCACTTGACCTTTGTTTTCCCACCACTTCCCTCGTATTGTCAGTGGAGTGTGCTGTGGAAAGGTGCCTAGGGAATCAGTACAAATGCACATGAGCTAGGATCTAAAGGACTGTGTTGGGAAGGAACATTCTAGTATCACAGTCATAGGGAAATTAATCTTTGTAAGGAATAAGAAGGTTAGAATGCAACACATTTTACAAGACACCTTTGCTATTATTCATTTGTTCTTATTAAAAAGAGAGGAAAATGCATTACACTGACTTCTTCCTGCTCCGAAACCTCGGTCCACTGACAGTGTTGGAAATGGCACAGGCCGGAGAGTGAACTGCGGGTGGGGATATCCACAGGTGGGAGATGGGAGGATTCCTGGGTACTGGGCACTTTCTAGGGTCGGCACAGGGATGGCACTCACAACAGCTGCAAAAGAAAAAGGTTAATGGGCTTTTTGAATCTTATGTATTCACTCAACAAGCAAAAAGAAAATGGTGGAATTTTCAGATCCTCAAATCTATACACACTCTTCATAGTATCAAGTAGGTTCCCTTACTTACCTCTCTCCACCAATCCCACTTTTTACTTTAGAAAAGACAGCTCACCCCTTAAGCATCATACTATGAAATATTACCCTGCAGATTAAAACATTCCAGGGCTTCAAACAAAGAAACAGTTAATCAAGTTACCATAAATCCACTTTAACATTTTATTTCGGTCATGTTGTTTGTTTGTCTTAGTCTTAGGCTTTCTTCTAAGGATGAACTATGGCATTAGAAAGATTAGGTTGTTCACAAATCAAATATATTGTATAGAGTGGGCTGAAAAAGTGTTAGGAATTTTCCATTAATTCTATAAAAGAATGTATTGCTCTTGAGGGACAGTCCAGAAACAGAGAGAGAGAAGCAAGGTATTGTCTCAATGGTCATACTTAGGATTTATCTTTAAATAGAAAACATCTTCAAATACCCAAAACAGTGCAGGTGAGTGACATATTAAGTGTAACTGAAAGTTTTACAGGATTATCAACTTTTTTTAGTTACACTGGCTGAAACTCACAGATAAAAAACATACACAATATCTTCTAGGTTTAGATAGTATTGTTCAATTTCATTATTCCATAGCTATTCAATTACATATTATTAAATATTCCAATTGTAGTCAATCTTTATCTTATATTATCTTATAAAATGTTTAGTGTTCCCTATCTTTTATTATGCCAAAACAAAATTTAAGTCAGCTACCTGAATGTTCCGTTTTAGCTGTATATTCCTGTCTGTGAAATTAATAAAATAATTTGTTATTTATTTAGATGGTAATGCCAATAACTGGAGTTCAACATACACATACGTGCATGCACATTTACTAAATGAAAATCTTTTCCTTTGCATATTTCTCATTTTATAACTTACAATCGTAGATACAAATTACACTGCATATTGTAAATCAATGAGAAACAACATATAGATTTCTTTTAAATTCTAACTTAAAATTCAGATTAAATATATAAAAGATACAAGATTTCAAAAGGGCTGCTTCTAGTAAACTGGCTATTAAAATTATATACCAGAATTTATTTTTCAGTATATTTATAATATTTCTTAAAATACATATGAACCTGTGTACTTGAACTGAAAAATGAAGTCAGACTGTTTCAGATATAAAGTATTTTGCTGGACTGATTTGACAACAAAGAGTGATTTTGCTAATCAGATTAAATTATGAGTATTTCCTATAAATGAATAAAAATATAAATCACTTAAAGATAAATCATTTCAACAAAAATCACTTTAGTGAACATGTAAGTGATATTTCAATTTTCCTAATCTTGTCTATATTTTTCAGTAAAAAATTGTTGAATTTTATTGGGTTTTTGTTCTATCACAAATTCAAATTATTGCTTTGGAGTGTAGCGTGATGACATTAATATAATTTTTTTAAAAAATACGTGTCACTGTGTATATTAGAAGTTTATGACATGATGTTATGAGACACATAGATACATGTAGATAGATAGTAGGTTGGTTACCATAGTGAAGTAGATTAACATATCTATCATCTCACAGTTACTTTTTGTGACAAAGTAACAAAGTAACTAAAATCTACATATTTAACAAAAATCCCTAATACAATTGTATTAACTTTATTTTATTTTATTTTTTGAGCATTAAAACATTAGTTTTTAATTTAAGAAAAATACCTGTAACATTTTCTATGTTCATTAAAATGTTTAACATTTCAGATGGATAAAATACCCAGCATCAAGCCATGTAGTATGGCTTTGCTTTCATCAAATAGCATTTTATAATCATGAATTTACTTTCATTCAAATTGTTGCTAATATTTATACATTATTGTTCTTGCACTTTGTTTAATTGCTTTTGCATATAATAAAAAGGAGGAAAGGTTAATTCATAAAATACGGAAGGCACAAATTTTATTCTGTAGACCAATAACATAACAATTTATAGGCCAATTCATAGACCTTAGCTGATAATACCTCTGAGAGCAAGTTAAGTAGCTTCAGAAATTTCTGACTTTATACTCCACCTTTTCTTCATTCTTTTTCTTTTATTATTATACTTTAAGTTCTAGGGTACATGTGCATAACGTGCAGGTTTGTTACATATGTATACTTGTGCTATGTTGGTGTGCTGCACCCATCAACTCGTCAGCACCCATCAACTCGTCATTTACATCAGGTATAACTCCCAATG
>NW_012116400.1:1411225-1412554 GCF_000951035.1 Colobus angolensis palliatus
GTGTGGGATATAATCTCCTGGTGTGCCCCTTTGCTTAAAGCACAGTATTGGGGTGGGAGTTACCGATTTTCCAGGTGTTGTGTATCTCAGTTCCCCTGGCTAGGAAAAGGGATTCCCTTCCCCCTTGTGCTTCCCAGGTGAGGCGATGCTTCGCCCTGCTTCAGATCTGGCTGGTTGGGCTGCAACAGCTGACCAGCACCGATTGTCCGGCACTCCCTAGTGAGATAAACCCAGTACCTCAGTTGAAAATGCAGAAATCACCTGTCTTCTGTGTCACTCGCGCTGGGATCTGGAGACTGGAGCTATTCCTATTCGGCCATCTTGCTCTGCCCCCCGTATTAACTTTAGTTCTCGTGCTGTAGATTAGGTCTCTAGACTTGTTCATCTCACATGTCCGCTATTTAGTATTCTTTGGCCTACATCTCCCCATTTCCTCTCCCCATTCCACCTGTAGGAACCACTGTTTCATTCTCTATCTCTGTGTATTTGAGCTTATATATGTATTATTTCACATATGAGATTGTTAAAAGGTTCATACTACCCAAAACAATATGTAGATTTAACACAATCTCTATCAAAATTCTAATGGCATTCTTCACAGAGAGAAAAAATCTTAAAATTTATTTGAAACTACAACAAATATTGAATAATCAAAGCAACACTGAGAGAGAAAAACAAAGTTGGATGCACTGCACTTCCTGATTAAAAATTATGGTAAAAAGCTACAGTAATCAAAACAGCATGGTACTGGCATAAAACAGAAGCGTAGATCAATGGAACAGAATAGAGAGCCCAGAAATAAATGCAAACATATATGGACAATTAGTTTCAACAAGAGCAAAAAGAAGACACTATGGGGAAAGAATATTATCTTCCATAAATGGTGCTGGGGCAATGACTTTCACATTCAAAATAATGAAATTGGACCATTATCTCACACCACATGGAAAAATTAACTCAAAATGGACAAAATACCTACATGTATGACCCAAAAGATAATGCCTAGGAGACAGCATAGGGGAACAGCTCCTTGACTTTGTTCTTGTTTATGATCTTTTTAGATTTCACACCAGAAGCTTGGCTTCAAAAACAAAAATAAATAAATGAAACTGCACCAGACTAAAAAGCTTCTGCACAGCGAAGGAAATAATCACCAAAGGGAAAAGGAAAATCTAATCTTTTCTTTATATATTGTTACACAAAGTGCCTCTCTGTGAAAACAATTTTCAAGTTTATTTTAAAATTACTTGATAAATTTTGGTACAGCTTTTTATTGTGAAGCTCCTAGAAAACAAGAAAGTAAATAACTTGAATGAGTTACAAATACTT
>NW_012116400.1:1417009-1417402 GCF_000951035.1 Colobus angolensis palliatus
CGTGTTAGCCAGGATGGTCTCGATCTCCTGACCTCGTGATCCGCCCGTCTCGGCCTCCCAGTTTCTAACATTTTCATTTAGAGCATAATTGAAGGAGAATCTCAGGTAGTTGTTAGTTGAAAAATTATCAAAAATAACAGAATGAGAAGTCACAATGTGATTTTGGCAAGTAATTTGGGAGAACTTCAAATTGTTCAGTGATTGCTATAAAGATCTCATTGTTATAGTACTCATTCATATACATATACACACTATTATACATATATATGCAAACATATGCAAAGGTTTCACAGTGTTTAGATCAATAGAAAGCACACTGGACTAGAGTTAATGCAATAAGCAACATTCATACATGGGTATATGCAATTAATGTACAAAAAGCCCCATTCATGT
>NW_012116400.1:1418452-1423639 GCF_000951035.1 Colobus angolensis palliatus
AATAATAATAATAATAATAATAATGTAGTTGAACACATTTGTAAATACAAGCAATACAAGAGCATAAAGTCCATTTTTAAACAACTCAAATTCCCAGACTCTGAGGCAATCAACTGAATTATTTCACCTGTCTTACTGATCAAATGGATCACTGCAGTCATTAAAGTGGATTGCTAGATTGCAAAGCATTCCTGATATTGATAATTTTTACTCATAAATGTGACAATGTTAGTCTCCTTCAGATATAGAAGATACTCATTCCACAAATTGTGCACACTATATTTTATCAAAATGATTATAATACAAACAATAATGTTATTAACAAATTTTCACAATACGTTTAGAAAAAGAGTTTCATAGGTATCTTCTGATTTGGAGCCAAAGAAATTTGGAGAGAGAAACATAAAATAATTTTGCAAGCCAGGTAATTTTTTAGTTAGAGTACTGAGAGCATTCTAGAGACTAAACTTACACTGCAGTTCCAAGTCTTTCATTACTGAAGAAAGAAATTTTACTTTCTAATAGTTTTGTATTTTTGCTACCGACCTTATTACAAAGGGTTTACAAATAATAAAACTTTTTTCAAAAATAATAAATCTGTTGTATGTTTCTGCATCTCAAAAGTGCTCATTATTTCATGACATGAAATAGAATAGCCAGTATCCCAAAGCTTTGATCTTGAAGTATTTCATTCCATGATTCATTTCTGAAAAGGCACAGAAGTCTACATTTACTTATAACAAAAAATAATCATTCTTAAAGTAAGTTGGATAAAACATTAGGTATTAAGGTATCTTTAGGTATTTTTCCCCTTGATATTAGTTTTGAAAGTCGGAAATACACACACACACACACACACACACACAGAGGCTTCAACTCAAAGCATTCGCTTCACTGCTATGTTTATGTGAAACAGCTCAGAGAGCGATATCATCAAGCATTTTCAATAAATATCTGCTGTGTGGAAAAACATGACAAGAAAATCTGTTCTGACACAGCTTTCTGACAATTGAATTTATTTCTGACATTGATGCACAAAGATTTCTCAAGTAGAAATTCCCTCACCAAATTACTTAGCTCCCTGAACAAGGCACATTGGTATCTGAAAACTTCCATAATATTCTTTAAAATGTTAGCACTAAATACTACCTATAGGAAATCAAAAGTAAAGATTTTTTTAAGCTACAAGATTTAAGAAACAAGAAAACCCTCCCTAGATATTTCTCAATATGGTATTTGATGGAATTGAGAGATTTGTTGAGGAGACGAAGGGGACAAAGATAATGGTATGTCAAAATGAAAGAGCTTAACTGAAATGATTTTTCATTCTGCTTCTTTTTATCTTCTCTTTTCCAGAATGACCTGTATATTATCTGGGACATTTGGAAATTTAGCCTCTATTGTCCTTGATACATATTCATATCTCCTTCACATTTTCAGGTGTTCTTTGATAAGCAAGTGTCACAGCATGACATTCACAAGTACCCACAAACTCCATGGAGGGTTGCTTTTGGAAAAGCCCTAAGATTCATAAATACGTGCTTTGCAGTTATTCTTAACATAATGGTAAAGAGTCCAAATGCTGAAGTAAAACTGCCTGGATTCGTTATCTAGTTCTACTCCCTGCTAGTGAATAAGCATCATAGCCAGCGTCAAAGATGCCTCCCACTCATCCCACCTCATGGGGTTCACATGCCTGTGGGGTTCCCTTGCACATTTTACCAGGATTGCTCTGGTGACCAGTAGAATGTGGCAGAAATGACATATGTCTTATCTAAGACAAGGTTTAAAAAGATTGCACATGCTCACTCTCTTTCTCTCTCTCTCTTCTCTCTTTTAGATCACTCATGCTGGGGGAAGCCAGGTGTCATGTCTTGGGGAATCCAGGTGTTATGTCTTGAGGGCAGGCTGGCAGACCTGTGCATAGGACCATGTGGCAAGAAACTAGACCCTCAGCTCAAGACACTGAAAGAAACCTCATGAAATAGCTTGAAGCTCTGACCCTGAGCCACCTAGCAAAACCACTCTTAGATACCTGATTCTCAGAGATGCTATTGAGAAAATAAACAATAATTGTTTTATTTTGCTACATTTTGGGAGTAATTTGTTACATAATAATTGTCAGCTGTGCGTTGAAGGGCAAATTATTCAAGCTCTGTTTTTTCAGTTTCCTTATCTGCAAAATGGAGTACTGATTTTATGATGTGGTTGTGAGGATTAAAGAGATCATCCAAAGAGAAGCGCAACAGAGTATAGGGTCAGAAGTCAGCAACCCATAAATGTTGGGCATTGTAATTAATTTGCAAGGCTGCAAGAGATGCAATCAAAACTGCATGGAATATCTTGTATTTGAAAATACTGTTTAATGGCCGGGCGCGGTGGCTCAAGCCTGTAATCCCAGCACTTTGGGAGGCCGAGACGGGTGGATCACGAGGTCAGGAGATCGAGACCATCCTGAGCTACACGGTGAAACCCCGTCTCTACTAAAAAAAAATACAAAAAACTAGCCGGGCGAGATGGCGGGCGCCTGTAGTCCCAGCTACTCAGGAGGCTGAGGCAGGAGAATGGCGTAAACCCGGGAGGCGGAGCTTGCAGTGAGCCGAGATCGCGCCACTGCACTCCAGCCTGGACGACAGAGCTAGACTCCGTGTCCAAAAAATTAAAAAAATAAAAAAAAAAAAAAAAAGAAAATACTGTTTAAAACATCCTGTCTTACATTTGAAAAAAAAAAAAGAGTGCTATGCATTAAGATAGAGGCAAATAAATAATAGTTTTTAAATTCAAATTTGAACCTGAGGAAAGTATGACCCTGAAAGATTTTTGACATGAGAAAGATAATTTCTAGTTCAAGTTCTTGTTTTGTCATTTGTTAGCTAAAGGAAGGCCATTAATTTATTGAAGTCTATCTGGCCTAATTTTAATGTGGTTTATACCCGCTTTCCAAGATGAGATAGAATGTGGACTGGATGGCTTAGTGCTCGCCACAGCAGGGGCTATGTGTTAAGATCAAACAGAGTGAACTGTGAGAAGGAAACTTTAAGACCCCTGTAATCTCCTACTATACTCCTTCTATCTGGACTCCTTCTATCTATCTGAAACTTTTCAACTGAGATCTTTTCAAATGAGATGTGTCTATGAAGCCCAGATATATGAAATGAGATGTGTCTATGAAGCCCAGATATATGAAATAGTTGTGAACATCTGTGTGTACATTTTGGCTCCATGATATTAGACAGAAGATGAGGCTGTAGGAAAGACAGACTCTGAACTCTTTCCATGGAATTCCTTTGAGATGAGCTTACGGTATCACAGTATCCTTTTCTAAGCAGACCAGAAAGATTTTCCCAAGAAATTGTGCATCCATTTGCCTTAGCCATTTATAAGTTACCCCCAGATCTCCAAAACCTTGATGAGACAGGAAATGTTGTGAGGTTGGACGAATAGGAACAGCTCCAGACAACAGCTCCCAGCGTGAGAGACACAGAAGATGGGTGATTTCTACATTTCCAACTGATGTACTGGGTTCATCTCACTGGGGCATGTCAGACAGTGGGTGCAGGAGAGGGTGCAGCCCACCAAGTGAGAACCGAAGCAGGGTGAGGCCTTGCCTCACCTGGGAATCACAAGGGGTAAGGGAATTCCCTTTCCTAGCCAAGGGAAACCGTGACATACAGCATCTGGAAAATAGGGTCACTCCCACCCTAACACTGTGCTTTTCCAAGGGTCTTAGCAAATGGCACACCAGGAGATTATATCCCGGGCCTAGCTTGCAAGGTTCCGTGCCTGATTTGGAAGGTACCACACCCACGGGTTCTCCCTCATTGCTAGCACAGAAGTCTGAAATCTAACTTCAAGGTGGCAGCAAGTCTCAGGGAGGGGCGCCCGACATTGCTGAGGCTTGAGTAGGTAAACAAAGCGGCCAGGAAGCTTGGACTGGAACTGGGTGGAGCCCACCGCAGCTCAAGGAGGCCTGCCTGTCTCTGTAGACTCCACCTCTGGGGACAGGACATAGCCAAACAAAAGGAAGCAGAAACCTCTGCAGATTGAAATGTCCCTGTCTGACAGCTTTGAAGAGAGTAGTGGTTCTCCCACCATGGAGTTTGAGATCTGAGAATGGAGAGACTGCCTTCTCAAGTGGGTCCCTGACCCCTGAGTAGCTGAACTGGGAGGCACACACCAGTAGGGGCAGACTGAGACCTCACACAGCCAGGTACCCCTCTAAGAGGAAGCTTCCAGAGGAACGATCAAGTGGCAACATTTGCTCTTCAGCAATATTCATGCTTCTGAAGCCTCCACTGCTGATACCCAGGCAAACAGGGTCTGGAGTGCACCTCCAACAAACTCCAACAGACCTACAACTGAGGGTATTGACTGTTAGAAGGGAAACCAACAAACAGAAAGGGCATCAACACCAAAACCCCATCTGTACATCACCATCATCAAATACCAAACGTAGATAAAAACCACAAAGATGGGGAAAAAGCAGAGCAGAAAAGCTGAAATTTCTAAAAATCAGACCACCTCTCTCCCTCCAAAGGAATGCAGCTCCACGCCAGCAACAGAACAAAGCTGGATGGAGAATGACTTTGACGAGCTGAGAGAAGAAGGCTTCAGACAATCAAACTTCTCCGAGCTAAAGGAGGAAGTTTGAGCCCATTGCAAAAAAGCTAAAAACCTTGAAAAGAGATTAGACGAATGGCTAACTAGAATAACCAGTGTAGAGAAGTCCTTAAATGTGCTGATAGAGCTGAAAACCATGGAACGAGAACTATGTGACAAATGCACAAGCTTCAGCAACTAATTCAATGAGCTGGAAAAAAGGGTATCAGTGATTGAAGATTAAATGAATGAAATGGAGCAACAAGAGAAGTTTAGAGAAAAAAGAGTGAAAAGAAATGAACAAAGCCTCCAAGACATACGAGACTATGTGAAAAGACCAAATCTATGTCTGATTGGTGTAGCTGAAAGTGACAGGGAGAATGGAACCACACTGGAAAACACTCTGCAGGATATTATCCAGGAGAACTTCCCCAATCTAGCAACATTCAAATTCAGGAAATAGAGAGAACACCACAAATTCAGGAAACACAGAGAACACCACAAAGAACACTCTGATAAAATAGACTTTAAACCAACAAAGATCTTAGAGAGCAACTCCAAGACACATATTTTTCAGATTCACCAAAG
>NW_012116400.1:1423774-1424995 GCF_000951035.1 Colobus angolensis palliatus
TCTCTCGGCAGAAACTCTACAAGCCAGAAGAGAGTGGGGGCCAATATTCAACATTCTTAAAGAAAAGAATTTTCAACCCAGAATTTCATATCCAGTCAAACTAAGTTTCATAAGTGAAGGAGAAATAAAATCCTTTATAGACAAGCAAATCTGAGAGATTTTTGTCACCACCAGGCCTGCCCTACAAGAGCTCCTGAAGGAAGCACTAAACATGGAAAGGAACAACCAGTACCAGCCACTGCAAAAGCATGTCAAAATGTAAAGACCATCAATGCTAGCAGAAAACTGCATTAACTAATGAGCAAAATAACCAGCTAACATCATCATGACAGGATCAAATTCACACATAACAATATTTACCTTAAATGTAAATTGCGTAAATGCTCCAATTAAAAGACATAAAATGTCAAATTGGATAAAGAATCAAGACCTGTCAGTTTGCTGTATTCAGAAGATCCATCTCACTTGCAGAGACACACAGGTTCAAAATAAAGGGATGGAGGAAGGTCTACCAAGCAAATGGAAAACAAAAAAAAAGGCAGGGGTTGCAATCCTAGTCTCTGATAAAACAGACTTTAAACCAACAAAGATGAAAAGAGACAAAGAAGGCCATTACATACTGGTAAAAGGATCAATTCAACAAGAAGAGCTAACTATCCTAAATATATATGCACCCAATACAGGAGCACCCAGATACATAAAGCAAGTCCTTAGAGACTTACAAAGAGACTAAGACTCCCATACAATAATAATGGGAAACTTTAACACCCCACTGTCAACATTAGACAGATCAACGAGACAGAAAGTTAGCAAGGATATCCAGGAATTGAATTCAGCTCTGCACTAAGCAGACCTAATAGACATCTACAGAACTCTCCACCCCAAATCAACAGAATATACGTTCTTCTCAGCATCACATTGCACTTATTCCAAAATCAACCACATAGTTGGAAGTAAAGCACTCCTCAGCAAATGTACAAGAACAGAAATTATAACAAACTGTCTCTCAGACCACAGTGCAATCAAACTAGAAGTCAGGACTAAGAAACTCACTCAAAACCACTCAACTACATGGAAACTGAATAGCCTGCTCCTGAATGATTACTGGGTACATAAAGAAATGAGGGCAGAAAAAAAGATGTTCTTTGAAACCAATGAGAACAAAGATACAACATACTAAAATCTCTGGGACACATTTAAAGCAGTGTGTAGAGGGAAATT
>NW_012116400.1:1425392-1425892 GCF_000951035.1 Colobus angolensis palliatus
GATTCACAGCCGAATTCTACTAGAAGTACAAGGAGGAGCTGGTACCATTCCTTCTGAAACGATTGCAATCAACAGAAAAAGAGGGAATCCTCCCTAACTCATTTTATGAGGCCGACATCATCCTGATACCAAAGTCTGGCAGAGACACAACAACAACAACAAAAAAAGGGAATTTTAGACCAATATCCCTGATGAACATCGATGCAAAAATCCTCAATAAAATACTGGCAAACCAAATCCAGCAGCACATCAAAAAGCTTATGCACCATGATCAAGTGGTGGACCCCTGGGATGCAAGGCTGGTTCAACATATGCAAATCAATAAACGTGATCCAGCATATAAACAGAACCAAAGACAAAAAACACATGATTATCTCAATAAATGCAGAAAAGACCTTTGACAATAGCCAACAGCCATTCATGCTAAAAACTCTCAATAAATTCGATATTGATGGAACATATCTCAAAATAATAAGAGCTATTTATGACAAACCCACAGC
>NW_012116400.1:1429687-1480969 GCF_000951035.1 Colobus angolensis palliatus
TCTCACACCAGTTAGAATGGCAATCATTAAAAAGTCAGGAAACAACAGGTGCTAGAGAGGATGTGGAGAAATAGGAACACTTTTACACTGTTGGTTGGGACTGTAAACTAGTTCAACCATTGTGGAAGACAGTGTGGCAATTCCTCAAGGATCTAGAACTAGAAATACCTTTTGACCCCGCAATCCTATTACTGGGTATATACCCAAAGGATTATAAATCATGCTGCTGTAACGACACATGCACACATATGTTTATTGTGGCACTCTTCACAATAGCAAGGACTTGGAACCAACCCAAATGTCCATCAATGACCTACTGGATTAAGAAAATGTGGCACATATACATCATGGAATACTATGCAGTCATAAAAAAAGGATGAGTTTGTGTCCTTTATAGGGACATGGATGCAGCATTCTCAGCAAACTATCTCAAGGACAGAAAACCAAACACCGCATGTTCTCACTCATAGGTGGGAACTGAACAATGAGAACACTTGGCCACAGGGTGGGGAACATCACATACCAGGGTCTGTCGTGGGGTAGGGGTAGGGGGGAGGGATAGCATTGGGAGATATACCTAATGTAAATGACGAGTTAACGGGTGCAGCACATCAACATGGCACATGTATACATATGTAACACACCTGCACTTTGTGCACATGTACCCTAGAACTTAAAGTGTAATAAAATTAAATAAAAAATAGAAAAAAAAAGAAATGGTCCATTTTGTTGACGACATCTCTAAGACATTAGGAATTAAGAAATAATTAGGTGATCTAAGTCTTAAAAGGAAGATCTGTATTTTTATATTTCTCTAGAAACTTTCTAGAAGCTAAGTTGGTATACCTTTTACACTTCATTATCTAAAATATTTACTTTCACCAACCCTTTGTCAGATCCATTCTTCATTATTCCTATATCTTTGAAAAACAAACTACTTCTTTTCTTGTAAAATTCCCTGAAAAGGCACAATTCTGTACTCTCTACAGGAACCTTTTTAAGCTTAAAAGTCATCTTGACTGTGTCTGCATAACTGCTGACTTGTTGATTTTGGTAGTCCAATAGAATTAACAATAGATGAATTTTGTTTGAAAATTTATTTTCTCATAGAACTACCAAGAAACGACATCTAGGTCTCCAATTCTCATTCATTAACAACACTTTTTAATTCCATTTTTATACAGAGCCATGGCATCGCACAAAACATTGCATAATGCATAATGCATTGTGGGCCTATAGAGTTTGCATAAAAAATACTGTTCCTTTCACTAATTCAGAGGAAGAGGTGGAATGAAGTATGTCATTGAAGAGTCAAAGAATAAAAACTTATATTAATAATGAATTGATCAGATTAGTATTTAAAATCATGTATTAGGTAATGAGATCATTTCTAATGCAAATGTAAGTGTGATTTGAACTTTCTTCTCACCACTGTTCCTACAGTTCTGAAGAGTTGAAAATGTGTTTGCTGTTTATATTTATCATACTAGATAAATATAGATATTCCTATATCATACTAGAATGGCTGTCTGCACTCCTTACTCCTAGGAAAGCATGCTTGGTTGGTTGTGGGCATCCACAAGAGCTGGGTTATGGAAATAAATACCCAGTCTCAGAAGACTATTGAGCTGGGTCCAATCTTAGGATGCTGGTTTCTCACACCTTATATGCATGGATCAAAGGGGTGATCATCTCACAGACAAGTCCCTCTCAATGTCCATTTGTGTAGAAGCAGACTTTCTGGTAGGACAGCACCTAGAGTCTGTAGAACTCCAGTTTTTAAAATCTGCCTTTTCTCATGTACCTTTATTTCCCTTCTCAACAGGTTCTCCAACTCACCGTTTGTGCTCTATAGCCAAGTGACTAACGCAGATGGTGGGGATGGAAAGAAGAGTGTTGGCTCTCATAGTGAATGTTCTAGAAAGCCCAGAAACAAGTAGCCATTACCATGACAAAGTGTGTAACTTCCTTTGCTTCAGTGTTTTTGCTAGATGTTTCAGGCTACCTTTTTGAGACTTCTTTTTCCTTTAAAGAATGATTTTCCTTTCCCCCCCTCAAATATTCACAGAAAAAGAGAAGTGAGAAATATAGAAAATTCAAGATACTGCCCTAAAACATCTCATACTTTAAATGATCTTACTGGTCATCTGCTTCAATCTTTATCTTTCCTATTTCCTATTCCCCTCCTCTTTTTCAGCATTTTACAAAAGAAGAAAATGGGTTGAAAATGACCAAATAGTTACATCTGATTGTGCAATAAAAATCTAGAAATGTAATATAGATCTAAATCTGTCTTCAAAGAATGCTCTCAGCCAAATTAAGTTGCTCACCCAAGGTTACACCCCACTTCTTGGAAATAGCCTGCATGAAAGATTACTTGAGTCAGGATACAGAAGGCCAGCCCCCTTGCCTCATTTAGAACAACTCTAAAGGACAGCCTCAGGTCAGCTGAGGTCTCCACTAAACAGCATCACCAGTTCAATCCCTCCCTTGCCCCAATTCTGTATCCTTCACCCTCACTGGTATTATTCCGGAAAGCACTTGTCAATAAATATCCTTTTTTCCAATCTCTGTTTTGACTATTTTGTAATTAACTTCATTATACTAAGAAACAGCATTTAAAATAATTTTTTGGCCATTATACAAATAGTCAGCCTTTGTCATCATTTTATAACAAGAGCAACTAGGTTGTGGAAACAAAAGATTGGGGTTCATCTCCTGACTGTGCTGTCAGCTGGCATGTTTCTCATGAGCCTCAGCTAATTTAGCTGTGAAGAATGCGTGGGGGTAAGGAGTAGCATATGCCATATAATATTTTCAACCAAAAAGTATAATCTTAGACAAATAAGAAGATTCTGCCTTCCCATGAAATTAAATACGTGTTTTCTGTGAGCTTTAAAAGCCAAAAAACAACTTCAGATAACTTATGTTTTATCTGTTAATTAACATTTTATAGCACATAGTAAGAAATGTCAAGGAAGAAAGAAAATAACAATCTTATAGGAATAACGATTCCTCAGTGAAATAGCAGCGATCTTTATATTTGTGACTAGAAATCTGAACAATGCTATGGCTTTAGTTTATACAAGGCTTGATGCCCCAGGAAATATAAATAATTGCAAATGGGGCCATTATAAATTTATCTACTCTCCTGAATGAAATCATAACTCTGCCAAGATACAGATATACCATTTTTAAACATAGTTATCTATGGCCTTATCAATCACCTCAGATGTAAAGGGCTATTTTATAAAAAAGTTTAAGAATTTATTTGGACCAGGCATGGAGGGTCACACCTGTACTCCCAACACTTTGTGAGGCAGAGGCAGGAGGATCGCTTGAGTCCAGGAGTTTGAGACCAGCCTGGGCAACATGGTGAAACCTCGTCTCTTCAAAAAATACAAAAACTAGCTGGGCATGTTGGTTTGTGTCTGCAGTCCTATCTACTCAGGAGACTGAGGCAGGAAGATTGCTTGAGCCCAGGAGGTGGAGGTTACAGTGAACAGGGATTGTACCACTGCACTGCAGCTGGGCAACAGAGTGAGACTCTGTCTCAAAAAAATAAAAAATATTTTAAAATCAACTGTGTTTATATGTTAAAATAATTTTCTTTTGTTGGATACAGTTTCACCAACAAACAGCTTGTAGATAACAATGAATGCAATGTGACCAAGTTATTTAAAAATATATATATTCTATTGTCTTTTTTCTCATTGAATTATAGTATACATAGGGAAAATTGAGAATATGCTAAATACAGTGCTTAATGTTTTTCCAAAGTGAAATGCCTGGTATCCGTCATCCAGAACAAGAAATAACATATTATGAGAAGGTGCCCTATGGTACCTTCTGGTCCACTAATCCATTCCATCAAAAGTAACTGTCCTCCTGAATTTTTACCCTGTATAGTCTGTTTTCATGATCCTGATAAAGACATACCCAAGACTGGGCAATTTGAAAAAAAAAAAAAAAAAAAGAGGTTTACTGGACTTACACTTCCATGTGGCTGGGAAGGTCTCACAATCATGGCAGAAGGTAAAAGGCATGTCTCACATGGCAGCAGGCAAGAGAAGACAGCTTGTGCAAGGAGACTCCCATTTTTAAAATCATCAGATCTTATGAAACTTATTCACTATCATGAGAACAGCACAGGAAAAACTTGGCCCCAAAATTTAGTTACCTCTCGCTGGGTCCCTCCCACAACACATGGGAATGCAAGATGAGATTTGGGTGGGGACACAGCCAAACCATATAATTCTGCCCCTGGCCCCTCCCAAATCTAATGTTCTCACATTTAAAAACTAAGCATGCCTTTCCAATGATCCCCCAAAGTCTTAACTCATTTCAGCATTAATTCAAAAGTCCACAGCCCAACATCTCATCTGAGACAAGGCAAGTTCTTTCCACCTATCAGCCTGTAAAATCAAAAGGAAGTTAGTTACTTCATATATAAAAGGGTGTTACAGGCATTGGGTAAATACAGCCATTCCAAATGGGATTAATTAGCTAAAACAAAGGGGCTACAGGTCCCATGAAAGTCCAAAATTCAGCAGGGCAGTCAAACCTTAAAGCTCCAAAATGATCCCCTCTGACACCTTGTCTCACATTCAGGTCACACTGATGCAAGAGGTGGGTTCCCACGGTCTTGGGCATCTCCATCCCTGTGGCTCTGCAGGGTACAGCCTCACTTCTGGCTGCTTTCATGAGCTGGCATTGAGTGTCTGCAGCTCTTCCAGGTGCACAGTGCAAGCTGTCAGTGGATCTACCATTCTGGAGTCTGGAGGATGGTGGCCCTCTTCTCACAACCCCACTAGACAGTGACCCAGTAGGGACTCTGTGTGGGGGCTCTGACCCTACATCTCCCTTCTGCACTGCCCTAGTAGAGATTCTCCATGACAGCCCCACCCCTGCAGCAAAATTCTGCCTGGACATCCAGGCACTTCCATACATCCTCTGAAATCCAGGCAGAGGTTCCCAAACCCCAGTTCTTGACATCTGTGCACTGGAAGGCTCAACACCACATGGAAGCTGCCAAAGCTTGAGGGTTGCACCCTTTGAAGCCATGACCGAGCTCTATGTTGGCTCCTTTCAGCCACAGCTGGAGCAGCTGGGACACAGGGCACCATGTCCATAGGCTGCACACAGCTCACAGACCCTGGGCCTGGTCCATGAAACCACTTTTTCCTCCTAGGCCTCCAGGCCTGTGATGTGAGGGGCTGCTGTGAAGACTTCTGACATGCCCTGGAGACGTTTTCCCCATTGTCTTGTGGATTAACATTCAGCTCCTCGTTGATTATGCAAATTTCTGCAGCCAGCTTCAATTTCTTCTCAGAAAATGGGATTTTCTTTTCTACTGTATTGTCAGGGGGCAAATTTTCTGAAATTTTATTCTCTGCTTCCCTTGTAAAACTGAATGCCTTTAACAGCACCCAAGTCACATCTTAAATGCTTTATTGCTTAGAAATTTATTCTGCCAGATACCCTAAATAATCTCTCTCAAGTTCAAAGTTCCAAAAATCTCTAGGCCAGGGGCAAAATGCTACCAGTCTTTTTACTAAAACATAACCAGAGTCACCTTTGCTCCAGTTTCCAACAAGTTCCTCATTTCCATCTGAGACTACCTCAGACTGGATTTCATTTTCCGTATCACTATCAGCATTTTGGCCAAAGCCATTCAACAAGTCTCTATGAAGTTCCAAACTTTCTCACCTTTTCCTATCTCCTTCTGATCCCTCCAAAGTATTCCAATCTCTAGCTGTTACAGAGCTCCAAAGTCACTTCCACATTTTCGAGTACCTTTTCAGCAATGCCCCATTCCTAGTACCAATTTACTGTATTAGTCCATTTTCAGACTGCTGATAAAGGCACACCTGAGACTAAGCAATTTACAAAAGAGGTTTATTGGACTTACAGTTCCATATGGCTGGGGAGACCTTACAATCGTGGCAGAAGGTGAAAGGCACATCTCACATGGCAGCAGAGAAGAGAAGAGAGCTTGTTCACAGAGACTCCCATTTTTAAAACCATCAGATCTTGTGAGACATATTCACTATCACAAGAATAACACAGGAAAGACCTGCCCCATGATTCAATTACCTCCCACTGGGACCTTCCCATAAGACATGGGAATTCAATATGAGATTTTGGTGGGCACACAGCCAAACCATATTAACTCTCATGGATTATTTCACTCATTTTCTAATTTTACATAAATTGAATCATATAGATGCATCAGGTTTCTGTATTGCAATTTTACACCTGTGAGATTCTCCATATTGTTTTGTATAATTTTAGTTTATTTTTATTGCTGCATTGTACTCCACTATATTAATACACTATAATGTATTCATCTATTGTAATGAAGATGTGATAATGACAAATAGCCCACATTATTATATGCACCTGTTGACTAACATTTTATATATTTCCACTGGGTATATATCCAAGAGTAGAATATATCTAGGAATGGAATTGTTGAATCATAATATCCTTATAAAAACTATTTGATGGTTTAAAACCATGTATGTGTTGTTATCTGATAATTACAAAAATTAACAACAATTAATTTCTGGTAATTTTATGAGTTCCATTCATGTAGAGTAAGGCACTAAGAGTAAGAGAAGATTTGTTACTTTAGGCATACAAAAACTCTGAGCTCAAGATAACAGTATGAAGCAATACATGAGAGTAAATAGATCAAGCAGAGGTTTCAAGTTCAGACTCTCAGAGCCTCAGCTTCCATGTTTAGACAACGGAGACAGCACTTTCAGAAAATGTTTTTGAAAAATAAAAGGATATGAATAATTTAGGAGATAAAAGCCATATTTATCTTTGGAAAAGCAGTATACCGTAGAGGTTCTGAGGTTGCCCAGGTATCCTAGAGGAAGTTGCTTAAGCTGTCTGAATTGCTGTTTCCCATGTGTAAAATCAGGATAATCTTAACACATGATAATATTGTGAGGATTAAATGAAAATAATTAGCAAGCTATTTACCAAGTGAATAGTATTAAAAATTTTCATACTTGTTAGATTTTCTTTCTCTTTCTTTCTAAGCCTATTATTTCCTTTACTGTTTAATGGAAACAAGTTTAACTGCTCTTAATACATCAGGCAATTTTGTTAGATGACATTCTATTTATAACTGACGAAAAAAGAGCCTGCAAAACGTTCATGTGTTACAAACATAAGGAAGGCATTTTAATAATACATTTATTTGTTTTTTCATTCATTGGACAGATATTTAGCAAGCACCAATTTTGTGCTAGGTACTAAACAATAAAATGTGTGAATATGAAGATGAATTAGATATGTTACATCCTTATCATGAACTAATTCACAAGCTGTTAGAGAAGGGAAGATTTGGACTTGAAAGCCTAAGCATATAAGGCAGTATTGTGTGTAATAAATGCTATATTGTGCTACAAGAACATGTTATTCAAATATATAAAAGGGAGTAATTATTTCTAGATGGAGTAATCAGAAAAGCATTTGTAAGAGCACCAATATCTACTCTGGTCTTTGAAGTATACATAAAACTTCTTAGGTTGAGCTATCCACTGAGTCATTTCAAAAGGAAAGAAATATGTAAAGGAAAAAAAAAATGAAGGACAGTGCATATTTGTGGATCAGCAATGAGTCTACCTTAGCATGAGTCTGGGTACATAGAAGGATAGAGTAACAGAAATCTAGATTCCAATATGATATGCTAAAAACGTTTAAAGGTTTTTTAAAATGTTTGTTTTGTTTTGTTTTTCTTGGCAGACAGTGGGAGCCACTGGAGAAATGTACAGGATGGAATGCCATGTTTAACTTGTTTTAGGAAGAAATCTGGCAAGCAGGATGCCTAGGAATCTGGAAGATGCTAGAACCAGGAAGACTTAGCTAGGAAGCTGTCTTGGCAGTTTAAATGTGAAGTCACAAAGAAGACATAAAAGAGTTGAGAATGGGAGGATAGCCAGGGATTCAAAGATACTGTGAAAGAAAATGCAATGGCATATGGGAACTTATTATATGAGGAAGCTACTTCTAATTAGATGGGATAGGAAAGCTCCACAGATTTTAAAGTACAATAATTTTTTAGAAGAAAGCAATACATGATTGGCACAGATAGAACTTAGTTATTAATACAAGAGGAAAGCAGCTAGAGGGGAAAAACGGCAACTAAGTGCACAGTATCTTTCTCAGTAGTGAAAGGTATAAAAGGAAAAGGACAATAGCTTCACAGGGTATGACAGCTAGGAGCATAATGATTAAGAACGCTGAACTCTGAAATCAGAACTTCTGAGTCCAAATTCTGGCTATAGCACATACTAGCTGTGTGACTGCTAGTTAGTTACTTAAACTCTGCAAGCCTTTCTTCTCTCACTAGTAAATGAGAGAACCTAACAATGAGAAGCATAACAATAGGGCTTACCACATGACTTGAACAGTTGGCATTCATTATAAATGCCATGTAAGTTTTTGCATTTATTATAGTAAAATTGAGAGAAGATGTAATAGAGCATAGGGAGGTTGTGGCCTATGGTAAGTAAAAAGAAACAACTACGAATTCATTCATTAGACTAAATGGTATTGACTGTGTACCTATCATGTGCCAGGTGCTGTTCTGGGTATTTGGGACACAAAATGACCAAAACAGGCAAAATCCTTGCCCCTATAAAGATTATATTAAAATACAGGAAGCAAATAAATAACACACACAAAACCACAAATAGAATAGTGTAATGCATTAATAAAGAAAAATGAAGCATAATGGAGAAGTAGGGAGTGACCAGATATGCTGTGTTAGGCAATGGTCAGGGAAGACCTGCTTATGAAGTTGGTAGTTGAATGGAGACCTGAAAGAAATGGGGGATAAGACATGTAAATATCTACAAAAGGAGATTCCAGACAGACTATAGCAAGTGCAGAATCCTTGAACTGAGATGTGCCTACTATCCAAGGAGCACAGTTGATTGTAATGAATTACAGAAAGGAGCAATAGGAGATAAAGTGAGGGATAAACCTAGAGACTAAATCACATGGGACCTTGTAGGACATAGTAAAATTAGTGGATTTTGTTTCTACACATGATGGAAGTCACAGAGGAACAATATTATCTAATTTACATATTGAGAGACAGCTGTGTGGACAATTGACTGTAAGGGCAAAAGCTAATGAAGATTAATGGGTACAAAAAATAGAAAGAATGAATAAGACCTATGATTTGATAGCACAATAGGGTGACTGTAGTCAGTAATAACCTAATTGTACATTTAAAAATAACTGAGTATAATTGGATTTTTGTAACAAAAATGATAAACACTTGCATGGATGGATGCCACATTCTCCATGATGTGATTATTACATATTGCATACTTGTATCAAAACATCTCATGTACCCCATAAATATATACACCTACTACGTACCCACAAAAATTATGAATAGTTTTTTTTTTCCAAAAAGCTAAAGAAGAGACTAGTTTCAAGCTTATTGCTGTAGTCTAGCAATCTGTAAGAGATGATGGTAGCTTGGATAAGGGCAAAACAGTGAAGATGGAAAAGAGTGGTCAAATTTGGGAAATGTTTTGAAAACAATAATTTGGTAAAAGATTGAATTTAGGGTATAAAGAAATCAGAAAAAAGAGGCATGAAACTAGAGTTTCTGAACAGAGTAAGTTGACTAATATAATTTGGCTCTGTGTCCCCACCCAAATCTCATCTCGAATTGTAATCCCCCCATGACAAGACAGGGACAAAGTGGGAGGTGATTGACTCATTGGGGCAGTTCCCCCTATGCTCCTCATGATGGTGAGTGAGTTCCCATGAGATCTGGTGGTTTTATAAGGGGCTTTTCTCCCTTTGTTCTCTCTTTCTCTCTCTTTTCTGCTGGCTTGTGAAGAAGGTACTTGCCTCTCCTTCACCTTCCACCATGATTCTGAGTTTCATGAGGCCTCCCCAGCCATGCGCAACTGTTAGTCAATTAAACCTCCTTTGTTTTTGAATTACTGAGTCTCAGGTAGTATCTTCATAGCAGTGTGAAAATGGACTAATACAGTAAATTGGTATCACAAAGACTATGGCACTAATATAAAGATAATCTGAAAATGTGGACGTGACTTTGGAACCGGGTAATGGTAAGAGGTTGGAACAATTTGGAGGGCTAAGAAGAAGACAGGAAGATGTGGGAAAGTTTGGAATTGCCTAGAGACTTGATGAACAGTTTTGACCAAAATGCTTGTAGTGATACAGACAATGAAGTCCAGGCTGAGGTGTCCTCAGATGGCGATGAGGAAATTATTGGGAAATGGAGACTCTTGCTATGCTGAAGCAAAGAGACTGGTGGCATTTTGCCCTTGCCCTAGAGATCCTGCCTCAGGATAATGTCAACCAGGATTCCTCAGCATTTTAATAGTATTTAAGGCAACTGATACTAGATGACATTATCTAAGAAGCAGGTGTAGGGAGAAAAGAGAGGATACCTGAAGACTGATCCCTGGGGCATTCTCTGACTCTTAGATATCAGGAAGAAGAAGAGAAGTAAGTGAAGGATACTGAGGAGGAGCAGCCAGAGGGTAGGAAGAAAACCAAGAGCATCTAGTACACTACACGCCAAAGTGAGAAAGTGTTTCATGGAAATAGGTGAGAACCTAGGCCAATTGTTTCTGAAAGTCTATGACTTGATTGTTGAATTTGATAATGTGGAGATTATTGATTATCTTGGCAATCATGGATTCAGTGGAGAGTGACTGTAAAAATCTTCTTAAAACTAATAAGAAAGCTTAGAAAGAGAAGAAAGTATAGATAATTTTAAATTTTTTTCAGTAAATATGGTTTTAATTGGAGGTGGAAGTGGCATTGAGTGTTACAAAACAGGAGTTATGACAGAATATTAATATTTGTGTGTTTACTGCAGTGATAAATAAGGAAGAAAAACTGACAATGCAGGAAAGGTAACGGGTAATTACAGAAGAGTCCCTAAATGGGTGAGGGGGGATTTCAACAAGATACTCAGAGAGCAGCACTAACAGATCAATTAGATTTGGCGGAAGGACAAGGATACCACTTTCTGAATGCATTTTTCTCCCTAAGATTTTTAGCTAAGAATAGGGAAAGAAGGAGATATTGAAATCTGAAAAGTAAGAATACATATAAGACATTCATCTTGTAAAGTGTAATTATGAACCACTAAAGAAATACAGTGTCATTTCCAAATAGTGAGAGCTCACCTTGGACTTCTGGTCATAAATACTCAGTAAGCAGGCTGTATGTTTTTCTCCAGATACATTTCACTATTAGGGAAAGGGGAAACAATTGCGGAGCTGCTTACTTAACCAGGTTTTTTTTTCAGGTGAGTAAGATGGGGAAGGAGGATCAAGAGAGATGAGACCAAAAATAAGTGACTATTAAACCTAAGTTGAGCTTGCAGATAAATGAGGACACTAGGTGGATGAGGGATGGGAGGAAATGGCAGAGTTGATGGATTGGAGGTCCTGGTGGGATTGAAGAATTGATGGCAAGGGGGCAATAAAGTAAGTGAGCAGGTAACAAATAAGGTAATAGGAACTGACATTTTGTACTGGTTTGATTTGGTGTGACACAGAATTTATGAATTAAAGTGGGAAGGAATCAATATCTTTGCAGGCAACATAGAGGAACTAACCATCTAGGGTATCAGATGGAGTATCTGCACGAATACTGTAATTACCAAGACTGAGCATAGAAGTAATTGGAAAGGAAGTGATTCCCAGATAATAATATCTTCAGTGAATGTGGGAGGACGACAGAAAACTTCAACAAGGGGTGTGTAGTAAGTGGGTATCTGTCAACATCTGCTTTAAAGGAGCTGGATTATTTAAGTGTGAGAATTAGATACATTAAAAAGTTTATTTGAAAATCTATGGAGGATGGGCGCAGTAGCTTATGCCTATATTCCCAGCACTTTGGGAGGCTGGAGAAGATGGATCACATGAGGTCAGGAGCTGGAGACCAGCTTGGCCAACAGAGTAAAACCCTGTCTGTACTAATAATACAAAAATTAGCTGGGCATCGTTGTGCACACCTGTAGTCCTAGCTTCTTGGAAGACCGAGGCATCAGAATCACTTGAACCTGGGAGGTGGAAGTTGCAGTGAGCCAAGATCATGCCACTGCACTCCAACCTGGGCAACACAGCAAGATTCTATCTCAAAAAGTAAATAAATAAATAAACTATGGAGATGATTATTAGAATAAGATCAATAATATTAAAATATATATCAGCTCTTTTATGTAAATTAATATATTTTACAAACAATTTCTTAAATATATAACCATCTATTTGCCAACAGACCATTTGATTGTATACAAAAAAATACAGTAACAGAATGAAGACTTGGACTTCAAATTATTAATGACGTGGTTTTAGGCATTCCTCATTTCCATTTGCCCAGAAAGTTCAGGGAAAATTCTAATTACTTTTGATAAATTGATGTTTTATAGAAAAGATACATACAGAAAGCATTTCATCTCTTCATTGTGGCATCAATATTGACTCACCAGGATTGTTGGACTGGGCATCCATGGGAATCATGAGCTTGGCCCGGGGGGCTCGGCGTGCAGCCAGTGACCTCTCCAGAGTGGACATAGAGCTCCCTGCTTCCTCAGTGTCTTGACCTAAAAAATATACACTCCTGAGAAAGATGCCCTCTTCAAGGATGCAACACTTTACATAATTTCTAGCAGTCATTCCAATGCCTTTTTAGTCTTACAGATGTTTTCTATGATAATATCTACCTTCTTGTTACCTGAATATATTTCATTGTACAAATCTTAATGAAATTAACCATAAACTCTAAACTCATTGCACACAATAAACCATTATTTATATTTTGATGCTTATAATTTTTGCATATGTTTATATATGCGGAAGTGGGAGGGCATACGTTAATATATTTTTCAAAAATGGCATTATATCATGCATACTTTTTGCAACCTGCTTTAAAAGGTAACACAAAAATATTTCTCTGTTAATAAGTCAGCATAATTTTCAATAGCTATGTAATATTCCACTATATTAATTTACTATAATTCATTCAACTAACACTTTAAGCCCAACCATATTAAATTTTATTACAAAAAACCCACAAGAAATAAACTATTCAAAAATAAAAGCAGACATATTTACATAAATTTATTAGGATTCCATAAAATGTCATACTAAAGAGTCACTAAAAATTAGAAAAATGGATATATGCAGATTTGAAGTTAATTATAATACATATTTAAAAAACTGAAGTTCTGAATAGTATATGTTCCCATTTGTGTAGTATGCATATAAAACCATATTGTGTGTGACACACATTTCTATGTGTATATGAATATATATATATGTATAAATACACACTTACATCTATGTAATAAGGTTATACACAAAATTTTTAACATTGTTTTCCTTTTGCGAAAGGGAATAGGAATTTGGGATGGGGAAGAGGCAGACATACGTTTTACCATTTTGGGTGCTTACTATTTTTTTAAACGTTTGTTGTTCTTTTTATTTTTTATCATATACATGCATTTTTAAAAAAATTAACAGCATAATTAATACAATTTAAAATAAAAAATCATACTGGGAGAAGCTTCCACATAGGTGAAGTCATGGAAGCTTCCAAAATCGAACTCTGTCCACACATCCTACAAAAACTACACAGAATCATATAAAACAGATTGCAAACCTGACCAGGCATGGTGGCTCATGCCTGTAATCCTACAACTTTGGGAAACTGAGGCGGGAGGATCACTGGAGGTCAGGAGTTCGAGACCAACCTGGCCAAAATGGTGAAACTCCATCTCTAAAATACAAAAATGAGCTGGGTGTGATGGTGGCTCCCTGTAGTTCCAGCTACTCAGGAGGCTGAGGCAGAAGAATTACTTGAACCCAGGAGGCGGAGGTTGCAATGAGCTGAGACTATGCCACTGCACTCCAGCCTCAGTGACAGAGAGAGACTCAGTCTCAAAAATAAAAATAATAAAAAATAAACTATGCAAATATTATTCCTTCAGTAGAATCACAAAAGAGAAAAGAGGATACATTTCAAATTTCCTGTAAGTACAAAGAGAAATAATACTTTCTAGCAAAGCTATTTCTCAAGCTATAGCCACAAAGTCTTGGTGAAAAGCTGGCTATCTGGAAAGTCTGTATAGAAGAGAGAAGAGGGAAATAAGGATCACAAGATTGACCTGAAACCATCTACCAAAGAAGTACACCCTAATGGTAAAAATATTGACAAAGTTCCCTAGGATACCAGAGCATTTAAAAGTGTATGGGTTTTAAAATGGCAACCACTGCATGTGTAGCTCATGCCTGTGATTGCAGCTGTTACAGAGGCTGAGGCAGAAGACTGTTTTGAGACCAGTCTGGGCAACAGAGTGAGACCCCATCTCTAAAAAGGAAATAAACTAGAAGAAATAAAATGGCAACTTTAGAAAAAGCATCGCTTTGGCCAGGCATGGTGGCTCATGCCTGTAATCCCAGCACTTTGGGAGGCCTAGGCGGGTGGATCATGAGGTCAGGAGATCGAGATCATCCTGGCTAACACAGTGAAACCCTGTCTCTACTAAAAATACAAAAAATTAGCCAGGAGTGGTGGCATGTGCCTGTAGTCCCAGCTACTCAGGAGACTGAGGCAGGATAATCGTTTGAACCCAGGAGGTGGAGGTTGCAGTGAGCCGAGGTTGTGCCACTGCACACTGCACTCCAGCCTGGGCAACAGAGTGAGATTCCATCTCCAAATTAATTAATTAATTAATTCATTATAAAAGAAAAGAAAAGCATCACTTTTTGGGAAAAATTATAGTGTCCAAAGAGTCAATAAAAGAGGAAAAAGAGTGTGAAACTAAAAATATTTAAAGAATTATGGGCTGATATTTCCAAAATTTGACAAAAGACATAAATAAACCTTACAGTTTCAAGAAATTCAGCAATCCCAAAACAGGATAAAACCAAAGAAATCCACACCAGACACATTAAAGTTCAGCTTCTTAAAACTAAAGACAAGAACAACAAAAAATACTAGAAGTAGTGAGAGGTAAACAACTTGTATGGGTAGAACAATTCAAAAGACAGCAGATTTCTCATCAGAAATCACGGAGGCCAGAAGTATCTAACACATTTTTCAAGTGCTAAAAGAGAACTGTCAAACCAGAGTTGGATTAACAATATCCAACAAAAACACACTTCAAGAATGAAGTTGAAATCAAGTCATTGTCCAATGAAGGAAAATGAAGAAAACATTAAAACACTATATAATGTGCTTCTCCTCGCCACCCAAAACAGGTAACTCTGGATCCAACCAGTTTTCTTTTTTTTTTTTTCTCAGATGGAGTTTCACTCTTGTCACCCAGGCTGGAGTGCAGTGGTGCAATATCGGCTCACTGCAACCTCTGCCTCCCAGGTTCAAGCGATTCTCCTGCCTCAGCCTCCTGAGTAGCTGGGATTACAAGCATGTACCACCACGCCTGGCTAATTTTGTATTTTTACTAGAGAGGGTTTCTCCATGTTGGTCAGGGTCATCTCAAGCTCCCAACCTCAGGTGATCTGCCCACCTTGGCCTCCCAAGGTGCTGGGATTACAGGTGTGAGCCACAGCTTCCGGCGGTAACATCGTTTTGAAATAAGTCATTTGATATTGTTGGGTGTCTGTGTGTGGGGTTTCAGTTTTGTATTTTTTTTTTTATTCTAAGAATAGACTGCTCTGGATATTACATGAGTTCATTGAAAACTTAAACAAAATTATTTTCCTTTTACTTTTTTTGAAGCATAAATTTTTTGGTAGTAACACTTTGTGATTTGTCTCATAAACTTGCCACCTGACATGATTTACCATTGGTCCAAATGAGGTTGGGAAATTTAAATACAGGATTTAATAGACATGTATATAAATCAAAGTAATAAAAAGTTAAGTGTTAAATCAAATTGCCCATTTGGCATTATGTAGCTCTTTAATAGACGTTATTCACTGAATTGAACATTTTTAAAAATTGAATACTACCAAATGCCATATGCTGAAATTTACCTGTTCATTCTTCCTAAGTGAAAGTAAAAAACTAATCCTGTGGTGCTGCTGTAGTGAAATTATACTAGGATAAATTCATTTCAAGAAAGTAAATTCTATTTATAAGTCCTAGAGATCAAATAGACGTGAACTTTTGCATTTCTTTATTGTAAACTTTCAAGAAAATAATTTTGAAATCTGCTAGATGTAGAAGAGCTGTATCATGAAGCAATGACTTATCATCTTAATTCCTAGATATTTTAGTGGGATCCTCTATTTTTGTGGTTAGAGAATGAAGTAGGTTTTGTTTAAGCAGCTTGCATACCAGCAGTCGGGAAGAATGAGTAAAGTAAAAAATTAACTCTCAATAATATTAGTTGTTGTTATTTACACAGCAATTGCTTGTTTCAGTTCTCTTTTCATAGCTAAAGTATCAATACTGTAAATTAATTTCTTGTTGTATCCAAAAGGCTAATTTCACGGGCACAAAACAAGGTAAGTGCTTACTTAAAAGTATTACATGAGTTAATTGAAACTGAATCAACGAAACGTGAATTTTGGAGTCAGATTTTTGTCCTGGCTGTGACACTAGCTCTTAAGTCTAGGCATATTAGAACTTTGGTTACTTGATTTACTATATGAAAAGAATGTTACAGCATATACCTCGAAGTATTTTGTGAAGATTAGGCAAAATAATGTGCAAAAGTCCTAATCATAGAATTTAACATACAGTTAAATCTCCTTACATAGTTATTGCCTACTTAGGAATCCCATTGTTAAATATAATGTTTCTTGGTAATGCTGTGCACTTATGGTGAATTTTGTTCTTTTAAGCAGGAGAGAAGAATACTTAATTTAACATAAAGTACAATTTGCAGGACTTTGAGGATTACTTTGTTATTACAAAACTGGCAACAAGGTCCTCAAATTGAGGACAAATAGGCATAAGTACCCTTTTATTCTAAAGAAAACAGTCATCATTTGGGATTAAACCTTTCACGTCATCTCAGTATATAAAAGACGAAAGGAAAAGGTTAGAAGGATGTGTCTTAGAAGTCATTGGCAAAACCTCCTTAGGTCAGAGAGGCAATTCTATCCCTTCCAGTGGGAGGTGGAGGTGCTCTCCCCTCCCTGATATCCAGTCAAGAACAAAGCTAGAAGAAGAATCACTTGTAAAATACGGAGGTTCCTGCAAAAGGGATTTTTCTGTCACTCCCCAGGTGAAAGCCTGTTTAGGCAGTGGGCTTGCGGTTCTACCCTGAGTCTATCAAAGCAGAGGAAAAAGTAATTGAAGAGAACAAGGTTTAGAGACAGCCAGTGGTAGAGTACAAGTTCTCTCACCATTGGGCCTGCCAAGGATATAGGAGATTCTTGTAGGCCAAGTGGGCATGTGAAAAGTTGGCTGAGCTTGAGTCCCCTTGCTGGAATTTCCCAGAGGCCTCATGAGGCAAGAAGAAGAGCTGTGCTAGGTGGTAAGCCTGGACTTGATGTCTCCCATTATGGAACTAGACCTGGTCTACAACACCCCACAAAGTAGCGGTTACCAACCTTTTTGGTACCATGGACCAGTTTCATGGAAGACAATTTTTTCATGGACCTGGGGGCAGGGGGCAGAGTACAGTTTCAGGATGATTCAAGTGTATTACCGTTATTGTGCACTTTATTTCTATTATTATTACATTGTAATATATAATGGAATAATTATACAACTCACCATAATGTAGAAGCACTGGGAGCCCTGAGCTTGTTTTCCTGCAACTAGATGGTCCCATTTGGGGGTGATGGGAGACAGTGACAGATCATCAGGCATTAGATTCTCATAAGGAGCCTGCAACCTAGATCCCTCACATGCGTAGTTCATAATATGATTCATGCTCCTATAATAATCCAATGTTGCTGCAGGTCTGACAGGAGGCAGAGCTCAGGAAGTAATGGAAGTGATAGGGAATGGCTGTAAGTACAGATGAAGCTTTGCTCTTTTGCCTGTTGCTCACCTCCTGCTGTGTAACCCAGTTCCTAACAGGTCATGAACCAGTACAGGTCCATGGTCCAGGGGTTGAGTACCCCTGCCATAAAGAAGTCATACTTCTGTTTCAAAAGAGACCCAGAATTTCGATACCACATAGGGGTTAGCCTATGTGTCCATAAAAGCTGTGAAGAACTTCAAATGGTCCTTTCTTCTCTTTCTCCTCCCCTCCCCTCTTCACTCCATCCCTCTTCTCTCACACGCTCAGGAAAAGTGGAGGGGAGGTGAAAAGATGTAAGGGTGTTTCTGAAACAGACTTTGTTCCCGCTTCTTCTCAACTCCACCACTCCATTTCACTCCAATGTACTGGAGGATCGAGAAAACAAATTCTCCCCCAGTCCCCAGAGCCAAATGTCTAGCTAGGCATGAGAAAGGAGAATCTTTAGTTAAATTTCAGATTATAGTTTTCAATGGAACTAGACTGTCCTTCAATAACTGAAGTGACAAGGAAGTTAAAGATGCCTAAGACATCATTTAAGAGCTTGAAAAGAAATATTCAACAATCCAGGGTTAACAATTAATACTTGTATTTCTTGTTTATGCAATTCTGAGCTGACAGAGTCCAGTAAGCCAGTAACGCATTCAAATAATTCACTTTAAAAACAGCAGCTCCTCATTCTATAATCACATCATGAGTAGACCAAGGGATTTTTTGATGAGAGTATTTGGCTGATGATTCCCATAAGCACTTAGATAATATGAAGACCCAGAGAAAGTGAACTATCTTACAATCATTTTTCAGTGTTCTTACTTATCCCTGGACACCAGTGATTGTTCTGCACCAGTTCATTGAACAGCAGGCTTTTTTTTTTTTTCTTTTTTCAGATCCCTGTGTATAACAACATAGTTTTCAGACAGAATCCCATCAAACTAGTCTGGGAATCACATAAAGTGACTATATGTGTATGACAGTTGATTTCCATAGTAACCAAGGTCAAAGTAACAGAATATTCAGTGTTTTGTACTTCAAGGGCCCTGATATAATTTTTAAAACAGGGAATTGACAGCAAATTTAGAATTAACTTTCAATTATCTATAGCAATAAGGAACTGGAAAATGTACAGATGGCTTCAAATTGTATTGCCTCGACAAAACATTTTTTTTTTTTTTGAGACGGAGTCTCGCTCTATCGCCCAGGCTGGAGTGCAGTGGCCGGATCTCAGCTCACTGCAAGCTCCGCCTCCCGGGTTTACGCCATTCTCCTGCCTCAGCCTCCCGAGTAGCTGGGACTACACGTGCCCGCCACCTCGCCCAGCTAGTTTTTTGTATTTTTTAGTAGAGACGGGGTTTCACGGTGTTAGCCAAGATGGTCTCGATCTCCTGACCTTGTGATCCACCCGTCTCGGCCTCCCAAAGTGCTGGGATTACAGGCTTGAGCCACCGCGCCCAGCCCAAAACATTTGTTTAACAATTAACAAAAAGCAATCAATCCATTTAGGATTCAAATTTCTGTATTTCCCAACTGTCCTACTTCCAACCTTAGAAAATTCAAGAATTATTAAAATTATAAAAGAATTAATAAAATTATATCAAGCCACAGGATGATGAAGAAAGACATAAAATTGGTTAATCAAATTTATATTATAATGACATGCAAATTAGTGGGGGAAAATGAGTGAAAAAATCCCTTGGGTTCAGAATGGTATGTTTTCCCTAATGCTAGTGAAAAGGTAATTACCTGAATGAGAGGTGCTTTTGCTTCCCAGTTGGGTTTCTGACTGGCTGTGGCTGACTGGTGTGAGGTCTTGGCAACTTTGGATGGGAGAGTCCCTTCCTGCAGGGTCAGTGCCAGATGGCTTTTCAATATTTTTCATCTCCATTTCTTCATGATGGATCCAAAGATCAGGGGGTCGGAGGTCCTTCTGGCTGCCCTTCCTTTTGCCAGCACTGTGGGTGGCCCGTTTCCTATGGAACAAAGTTAGAAGGCAAATGTGAGAGCCTCTATTCAATGGCACGTCCTCTCTTTCATCAATCAATTCAAGTTAGAAGCAGGAAAGGAAACAAAAGGACTCTCAGAATGAGCCTTGTGAAACCCAGGAACTGGCAGACTTGTGTTGGCTGCCTTTCCTCTCCCCTGCCTGGAGCTTCATCACATTAAAAAGGATGCAGTGCTGAATCCCCAGGGCCTCAGCAGCCTGGCAGAGAGCTCCTTACTCCAGCTTCAGTGGCTGCAGATTCATGCAAAGGTGATATTGGGTTAGATGGAGCCATATGCCAATCTTTGAAGCTAGGCATAAGGTACCTGACGGCAACATCTGTTTAGGAGATAAATGAGGGAGTTGCTGTGAAAGGGCAAATGGAAATAAAAAGGCCAGAATTTATGCCAATAGCTAAGATGAGGGCTTAGAAGAAAGATTACACCTCAGCTGTACAATTTAATGTGCAACTGGGAAACTTGTTATTTGAAAACAAAAGGCTGCATGAGGACATTCTTAGGAGAATAAAACACTTTTGCCTTGGCATCACTGAGTGTCCAGATTCAAACACAGTGAGACACATCCTTTGAAAGGAGAACACAGTTTGGAAGAATATTTCACATGGTTCTTATTTGCTTCAATAAGGCTTTAACAACCATAAATATATTTTTTTGGGGTGATAATCTCTTCTTGAGGCTAGTGAGATTAAATATTCCCTGTGTGATAAATAAAGTAACACAATGTTCATGTTAGTCCTACAGCAGGAGGTCAGTAAATTATGATTTGCAAGCCAAATCTGCCCACAGCCTAGTTTGGTAAATAAAGTTTTATCGGAACATGGCCAAGTTCATTTATTTTTGCACTGCAATGAAAGAATTGAATAGTTGTGACAGATACTATATGACTCAAAAATCCTAAACAATGTATTATTTGGTCCTTTTCAGAAATAGTTTTTGACCCTTTTCCTCATTTTATAACTGTTAAATCTCTACTTGTAACTTCTATTTCTTTTAAAATAATAACACCTCCTGAAAGAAATAATGCAAACTGTTAAAATCTAGTTTTGACTGCAGACCAGAGAAGCATCTACTTCCCAACTCCTTAATTTTCAGTGAACAGTTTATTATAATAACTACCTTCCATGGTTGCTCAACGGTTCATACAAGCTACTCTCAGTGAAAACACCTGTAACCTTTGCAAAGTCATTGGAGCGGCTTTGGTTTTCCAATGATGAATAAGTAGCTTTGTAAATATTAGGTAATTAATAAATATTTGGTAGTTAATTTGTTGAATTTTCCCTGATATTCTTTTTTTTTTTTTTTTGTCTTTCTTGAAGTGTGCTGATGAGGATAGGAGATAAAGAACCCTAGACCTAGAATCTACTTTGTACTTTAGCAGAGAAAAAATAACACTACATGCACTTTGCTGATTTCCTAGTGGTAGCCTCACAATGTTTTAAAACAATGGTCTAAAATGACTATTTTCCTGTGCCTAAGATAATAACTCACTGCTAACCATTTATTCCCTGAATTCATTTCTGCATACTTCACTTGCCCACAGCAAACTGATCTGCAACTCACACACAGCTCCCTGTGTAATCTACTCCTGGTAACTTCATAGAAAATGTAGTGTCATTCTCAAACTTGGATGTTTTGCCCAGGAATCTCTCTTTCTAGAAGATCAAAATGCTAAATAACTTAACACCAGCATCTGTATGGCTGCACACAGAGAAGTGCCGGTTCCCAAATTCAGGAAAACATACTCAGGAAAAATACCTTATTTAACTCAATATTTAAATAACCTGGAATAAAGAAAGTAGTCAAGATAAAACTGAAACCAGCAATAAATTACAAATTCTTGCTTCCCCTTGCTTACACGCATGCCTTTTTCATTTATTCATTTATTTGCCCATTTCCATGACTTCAGTACCAACCAGCCCCAGATGGCTTCTGTTTTTAAAAGAGTTCCAAACCTGGCAGAACCTTTTTGTATGTTGTGATTCATAATCTCCACTGGGGAAGAAATTATAATTCCTCATAAAATGAATAGGCATTTTTCTGCTGGATTTTAATCAGATCAAGACCATTTCTAAGAAGCTGCTCACCCATCTAGCTGACTGTCAGTCAAGAAGCTAAAGATCTCTAAACAGACTTTATTTCCTTTTTGTATTTATTCTAACCATGACCATCTAACCACTTTTATTTCCTATCATATCTCTTATTAAAGGATAAATCTTTGGCCTTGGAGAGCCTCTCCTTCTTTTGTCCCTCCAACCTCTACCACAGCAGGTTTGTAATAAAACTAGCATGTGCTCATAATTAAATTGTCTGAAATTTGTCTTAAAAACTATAGGAACAGTGGTCACCTTGACCTTCTGCCCATCGGTTGGTTCTTGACACGATGCTGCTCGTTGCAGCCCACGGTTCCTGCGTCTCACCATTAGATTCTTCAAAATGTGTATTCAAATGCTCCTAGTGCAGTGGTTGCCAAAGTGGGGTCTCTAAACCAGAGGCATCAGCACTGCCACTGCCTGGGAACTTGTTAGAAATGCACATTCTCAGGCCCCACTGCAGAACCACTGAATCAGAAACTTGGTTGCAGGGAGCAGTATGTCTTTTAACACTCTCCAGGCGAATCTGTCTAAAATTTAATAAGCACCATCATAATGAATTACTTGGTTTTGTTTGTATTTTAAAGCTAGTTTTTCTATTTGACACAGAGTATTTCACATGTTTGGCCCCTCTGTAAATACCAAATATATCTTTTCCCTCAGGCACCAGTCATCTTTCTGCTTCTAAAATAGCCCTAGAATAGGAGGGTCTCCTTCTACCCCAGGTATCCTTGATAAAGGCAAAGCAAAGAACCCTCCCAGGCTCTCTGCTTTCTCCTTCTCACATCATGACAAAACTTTCACAGCATGGTCAGGTACCGCTGCTCTATTTTTTGTTTTGTTTATTTAATTTCTGCCCACTGTGCCTTCAAAATCCTACTTACTTACAAATGACTTATTCTTTAAGTTTCCTTTCCAGTCTCTCCTTAAGGACTGACATCTCAGGTCACTGTAATCTTAGAGTATCTAAATCATTTCCCTCATCTCTCTCTATACCACTCACCTTGGCATTGATCACTGTGTGTCTTATTGAGCTGTCCAGCTGCTCCCTTTGTGATAATTCAATTCCTTTGGTGATAGTGGAGCAAACTCTAACTTCTTCAACATCATCCATTGTTTTACAACACTTATTTATTTATTCAATCAATATTTATGGAAGATTTATGTGTCAAGAAATGTGCTAAGTACTACAAATGTAAAGATGGGGGGAGGCACTGAAAGCTTAAAAAATGATTTTAACATGGCATGGCTCCTGGGAATTTCTGCATTGTTAGAATGAGGAGCATGCACTGTGGCATGACAGGTTGTGTGCATGAAAAAGTAGAAGGGACCAAAACATAGGAGGCCTTGGCCCAAATAGATACATTTTTAATAATATCAAGAAGTCAATGGGAAATTGCAAAAAGATTTTTACCTTGAGAGTTAACATTAATTAGATTTGTTACTTTGTATGATGCAGATCCCATATAAAGCACACAATAATTACTTGAATTAAATAATAAGAACTGCTTTCAATTACTGACATGCAAGTATTTATCTGAAAGCTTCTTCTCTGGTTCTGTATTGGTTTACCCATTCCTTACTTTATACATAATCTAGTACTCTAAGGGGCGTTTTTTTCCTTTTCACTTTTAATTAGTATGTTGGGGAAGTGAATGAGTAAAAACCAACATTGATTGAGTGTCTATTTTATGCAAGACTGTGTCCATTCAAGTTCTAAAATCCAGCTATTTTCATACAGGTTATTTTGGCACATCATAATAAATTACTAAGTTCCCACTATGGACACAGGAATCGTCTACTAAAGTTGTTCACAATTTTATTAGGCAGATGAATAAAGAGTGCTATACTAATTCCAGTGGTTAAGACATGCCCATCATCTGATAGGGACTGAGGCAGGAACATTCTGCCCCACCAGGGGTTTGGGGAAGTCTTCAGGAAGGAAGGAGGCTTGAAGTGAGTGTGAATAAATAATTACAAGTTAATCAGAAAAAGATACATTAATAAGTATAAACATTTTTCTGCTTTCTTTCCAAATCTTTTTCAAAGGCTTCTAGACCCTAATTGTCCTTTTTGATTATTTTTATTCCACTAACTGCTATTAGAAACAAAACTAAAATCTTGTATTAGAAACCCAGGTCAAATTTCAGATACTCAAATATATCTCGGAAAAAATTCTGAGATGGAATGAAGATATACTGAAGTCCTAAGGCAGTTGATACTTCAAATATCTACAAGGTGAATATTGAAAACCAATTAAAATGTTGACAAGTGAAAAATCAGTGAAAGTGACCTATAGCACTTAGAATACTGTAGATTTCATTTAAGAGTTTAAACATTTCATCGTCAGTACTAAAAATAATTATTTTTGTCAAGATTTGAATGCATACTAATCTTTAAAACCTGCTATCTACATGTCAAGTCAAATAGAAGGCCCAGCCAGCCAGTGGTTCTAATGAGTACACCTTGTGTTTTATTTACATGTTTAAATTTAAAGCATTCACACATGACTGCAGATCACCTACCCAGGTAATTGCCTTAGAAATGTAATAACCAGGCCAGGTGTGGTGGCTCATGCCTGTAATCCCAGCACTTTGGGAGGCTGAGGTGGGCGGATCATGAGGTCAGGAGATCGAGCCTATCCTGGCTAACAAGGTGAAACCCCATCTGTACTAAAAATACAAAAATTAGCCGGGCGTGGTGGTGGGCACCTGTAGTCCCAGCTACTCGGGAGGCTGAGGCAGGAGAATGGCGTGAACCTGGGAGGTGGAGCTTGCAGTGGGCCAAGATTGCACCACTGCACTCCAGCCTGGGCAACAGAGCAAGACTCCATCTCAAAAAAAAAAAAGAAAAAAGAAAAAAGAAAAAGAAAAGAAATGTAATAACCATGCATTCTAGATCTCCTGGATTTGCTCAATTTAATATATTTTGTCTTTAGTATCTGCAGATAAATTCTAACTTATAACATGTGTTCCGTATGTTGGGCAAGAACATATTATTGCCTTATAAAAAGCAGAAAAACAGGGACAAAAATCAACTTAAATTTTGTTTCTTTTTTTCTATTTTGAGACAGATCTCACTCTGTCACCCAGGCCAGAGTACAGTGATGCAATCATGGCTCACTGCAGCCTCCACATCGCAGGCTTAAATGATCCTTCTACCTCAGCCTCCTGAGTATCTGGGACTACAGGTGAGCACCACTATATCTGGCTAATTTAAAATCTTTTTAGAGATAAGGTCTCACTATTTGGCCCAGGCTGGTCTCAAGCTCCTGGTCTCAAGCCAACCTCATGTCTTGGCCTCCCAAAAGGCTGGGGTTACAGGTGTTCCCAGCCTTAAGTTGTCATAAAATATAATTTTTCTGTATTAGATGTTATACGATAATCTCACTAATAGAAACTGTGGAAGGGGTCTCTTCAAAGTACAGTAGTAAAAAAGTTTAATAAATAACTGAAAAGAAATGCAAAATTATTTGTATTTCCTATTAATTTAAAGTTTAATGCTACCATGCGATTCTATAAATTAGAAGTATTGCATGGGAAATTTCTATGTTTTAAAAGTAGAAGATTGTTACCTGGCTCTGGACAATTCAACCAACCAACAAAAAAAGCTAAAGAGAATGATAAAAAGCATTTAGTCCAAATTATCATTATACTTAAAGAAATTGCCACCCAAGTATGAAGGGTCTTCATTTAGGTGATATAATTAGTTTATTTAAAGAAGCAGTAGACCCAGAACTAGAACTTGTGTACTACCTTTCATTAGCTATTTTATGTAATAAAAAGGAAATCCTACCCACCACTCTGAATCAACTGGATAGCCTAATTGTTAAATATATTTATTTTTTTAAAAAGTATCAGGTTTATTAAATGCATAGACACTTACCTGAATAAGATATTACTGAGAGTCCACATAACTTTTTCAATTCACTTGGATGTAATTCAAGTACCCCAACAAAACTCAAAGAAAAATTTATATTCTCTAGAACCCCAAAAGAGATATCGAAGTAGCTCATGAATGTGTTTTCTACTTCACTTTATTAATTATGTTAAAGTCCAGTTTTCTAAGAAATTTGGAGGGAATCTCATTTCTGTGTCAGATTGAAATTGATTTTGCTTTCACTTGCATTATCCAGTTTGTTCTGAAGGGCTCAATTGTGGTGATGTAGAGGAGTAGGGGTCCTCAATGGAACAAACAACAAAACTAAACTATAGTTCAGAAATAACTTGAAGGAAACATTTTATTTCTCTCTATGAAAATAACGCACACAAAGGGATGAAAAATGAATGCCAACGGATCTGCTACCAAAGAAAGATATGAAACAAAGTGCGAAACACAGGTAACTATTAAAAGACTTTCAGAGTGCAGTAAGGAAAAACCAAACTGACTGTAAAACTGTTTTTGGATTTTCAGTCATTAATAGAACCATTTATTCTTTAATTCAGTCCCTAATTTTAAAAACAAGTCATACCCAGGGCTCAGTGTCTCCTCTTTCCAAATAAAGCCCTGAAGCTTTTGCCAAAGTGCTTAGGGTGGGATTTAAGATGATTTGAGATTTATTCAACATGGCACCAAATCCCACTTTTGCACATTGAGAAGACTGGTGTTTTCTCTGTGGAGAAACAAAATATTTCCAGGAATCCAGTTCATCAGGTCAATCTAATGCTTGAACATTCTTCTCACAGAAATGACACAGGGGGAAAAAAAAAAAAGAAAAAAACAGATCAAAACCAAACCAACTCCAGATAGTTTAGTTACATTTGGCTAGTTTAGTGAATGCTTCAGTGTCTTGAAAGCAGTTATATGGTAGTCTGGGTGTGATTTCGGTGCCTCCTCCCCACCTTCTTTTATGTGAGTCCCTCCTAACTCTGCTTCAGAGACCTGCTGCCTTGATGTTCCACTGTTCCATGATTGCACAACCCCTTTCCTGAAAACGCAGTACCAACAGATTGTTCAATGCCTTATTCAATTAATTACTTTCCCCCCAGAGCCTTATTAACTGCCCGGCACTGTGGAAGCTCTGTGAGTGTGATTATGACTTCCCAGAATGCTCACACATGAGACTGGCCCAACCAAGCTCACTCTAGCAGGTTTCTTGCTTAGATACAATGGACCAGCACACCAGCTATCACCAGCTTCAAACTAGTCAAATCTCATAAATGCAGCTGGATAGAAAATGTGTCCTGCCATAGAAATAAATTAAATACAAAGTCTGCATCTACACCCCATGTTACTTTTTCGGTATGTATATTTTCCCCTGTTCTCTTTCTAAACACGTCACTTCAGAGTGCTGGAAGGTAAACTAGAGATCTACAAATGGAGTTACAGGACGTAAAGAAAGACAGTCAGAGAAAGAGAGAGAGAAAGTGAAAGTGTGAGCCATTAGCAAGAGAAGGGGGAACATTATTTGCTGGAGAATCTTTTCCAGCGAAGTGTAAAGTATACAGTTGTCAAACCAGTCACCTATGAACCCATACCTCAGGTTCTCAGAAGTAATGTCATGCCTGAGGCCAATGGAAAAACCTAAAACCAAAACCTAAAACTCATGGAAGAGCCTAAGATGGTCAACTCAATGAGAGAGTGTAGCTGAAAAAGACACATCAGGCTGAATTTTAAAAGGACTAGAAGGGCAAACAGGCACAGAATGACTGGGAGATTATTGCTGACTCCCAGCACTGGCTGGCACAGACTAACAGGCAGTTACAGGGTGTTGCTGCAAGGATATACGCTGAATAAAAACCACTTTTCCATTTTAAACTTTGTACTTTGATGCATCATTCTCTGCACGTGCTAAAACCTAAAGCTGCATAATATGAAAATGTTCTTAAACCCCTCAACACTTCTAATTTCTGACAACTAACCACAGAAAATAAATTTGAACCATTTTGAATCTCAGAACTCTCTCTTCTTTCTTAACTACTGCCTCCAAACTAAGCACCCACAGGATTGTAACTGTACAGAGTTTGGCATTCTATGTTTAGTCATCTATCCACCAAGCATTGATTAACTGCCTACAGAGCTCCCTGTAAAAAGTGGTCAATAAATGCACACAGAGAAACGTATTTCTCAAATCTTGTGTACGTGATTTCAGAGAAGGCCAGAAACAGGGGCATGGTGGAGTCTATTCTCTAGGTGTTACCTAAGGGACACCTGCCCTCACTTGAAAATGAGAAGTGGGGGCCGGGCGCGGTGGCTCAAGCCTGTAATCCCAGCACTTTGGGAGGCCGAGACGGGCGGATCACGAGGTCAGGAGATCGAGACCATCCTGGCTAACACAGTGAAACCCCGTCTCTACTAAAAAAATACAAAAACTAGCCGGGTGAGGTGGCGGGCGCCTGTAGTCCCAGCTACTCGGGAGGCTGAGGCAGGAGAATGGCGTAAACCCGGGAGGCGGAGCTTGCAGTGAGCTGAGATCAGGCCACTGCACTCCAGTCCGGTCGACAGAGCGAGACTCTGCCTCAAAAAAAAAAAAAAAAAAAAAAAAAAAAAAAAAAAGAAAATGAGAAGTGGTCAGAGAAGTAAAAGCAAACAGAAATATAAGTGGGTCCCAGATGGATTTTGTTTGTTATCATATCTGCAAGTCAAGTCTAGCCCTCACTCACTTAATGATAGGCTTGGAATAGACAAAAAGGCAAGGTTTTGCCAGGGTCAGGAAATAAGGACATGGGGTGAATTATGAAAGAACACAGGAAGAGGGCCGTCAAAAATATAACCCCAAAAGACGATGACTTCTTTCCTCTTGGGAACCAGCTGTTACCTACTTTCTCTGCTGGGCTGAAGAGCGTCGGGTGCAAATCACAGCCACGATGACCACTGCCAGCACTGTGATGACACCAACGGTGACCACGATGATCACAAGCAGGTTGCTGTTCTTCTGAGGAGTGACGCTGCCGTGTGGAGGGTGCATCTGTCCAATTGGCGGCTCTGGGAAAGGACAGGAAAATGGAGTTCAGGTTTAGGAGGATGTGGCAGAAATGTTTATCAAGCTCTCTTAGGATGTACAAAGTTCCTAATGTTCTGGGCTTTTCTGAACTTAAGGGTGGTGATGGGAGTTTGAGGGAAGCAATGGAAAGATGAGAGGAAACACTTACACTATTTACACAAGATAAATGAAAACCTATGTCTGTACAAAAAATCTTATACACAAACGTTCATAGTAGCACTGTTCAGAATGGCCAAAAGTGGAAACAAGCTAAATATCTATGGACTGACAAATGAATAAACAAATTTGGTGTATATATATATATGTGTGCGCACATGTGTGTATGTATGTGTGTGTATATATATACACACACATGTATATATACATGTACTATATATATGTGTGTGTGTATATATATGTGTATATATCCCTATGATACAATATTACCCAGGCATAAAAAGAAATGAGCACTAATACCTGCTATAATATGGATTAACTATGGAAACACTGTGCTAAGTGAAAGAAGCCAGACACAAAAGGACATATATGATTCTATTTACATGAAATATCCAAAATAGGCAAATGCAGAAAGACAGAAAGTAGATCGGTGTTTTCCAGTGGATGGAGAGAGGGGTGAATGGGGAGGGATAGCTAACAGATACAGGTCATACTTTTGGGATGATGACAATGTTCAGGAACTAAACAGCAGTGATGGTGGCCCAAGCTTATGAATACACTGAACACTGATGAATTGTACATTTTCAAAGCATGAATTTATGGTACATGAGATAACATCTCAATAAAAATAAGATTAAGCTTTCCTGTTGAGTGAAAGGTAGGGAGAGGAGGAGAGATGATACTTTGTACCATAAGAATTCCTGAGTGACAAGAACCAGAGAGGCTATGGTATATGAGGAAACACTATTTATTTGATGTTGTAAAAGATAAACTGCTTGATACCAATCACTCACAATTTACCACCATTCCTTTGAAGATGCCATCTATAAAGCAATTTAATTTTCAACCTGTCAAAAGTGTATGAATCCCACTTAAAAGCAGCCAATGGGTTCAAGAGTGCCACAAAGTCCTAATACAAATGTTTTCCTGTATTGCATCATACCACGTGGCAGAAATTAAGCAGGTGGAAAATAACAGAATAATAAAACATCTGTGATGAGTTCCTTGCCTAAATAAGAATGGCTAATGACCCTTGATATAGCTTTCTTAAGTCCTCAGTCAATGATAGATCAATTAGAAATACTCTGTTCTATGTCATGTTTGTCATTACAAGTTATACATTTCTTAAAAATTAAATATTAGGTTATATTATTTACAAATAATTTAGAAAGCATCAAAAAGCAAGGAGTTTGTATGCTTTCCTATACCTAAATTTGATTATTTTTCTTTAATAACCTATATTAATTTTCTAAACCCATTGAGCAAAATATTTATACCTTCTGAACCTCAGTGCCTCAATCTGTATAAACAATATAATATTTATTGTGTGCAGTTACTGAGAGAATTAGAGAAAATACATACAAAACAACCATCTCAGCACCTAATACAGAGGAAGTGCTTATAATAAAATTACATGACTAAAGCAGTAAATAAAATGTTGCCTAAATTTATAATCTACAACAGCATTTGAGATACTTACGGTGTAGACTTCCGGTATGTAGAGGTTTTTTTTTTTTGAGACAGAGTCTTGCTCTATCACCCAGACTTGAGTGCAGTGGCACAATCTTGGCTCATGGCAACCTCTGCCTCCTGGGTTCAAGCGATTCTCTTGCCTCAGCCTCCCAAGTAGCTGGGATTATAGGCATGTGCTACCATGCCAGGCTGGCTAATTTTTGTATTTTTAGCAGAGACGGGTTTTGCCATGTTGACCAGGCTGGTCTCAAATGCCTGACTTCAGATGATCCACCCGTCTCAGCCTCCCAAAGTGCTGGGATTGCAGGTGTGAGCCACCGTGTTTTTAGGAATAATATTGATGTGGTTTGGTTGTGTCACTACCTAAATCTCATCTTATAGTTCTCATAATCCCCATGTGTCCCAGAAGGGACCCAGTGGGAGCTAATTTAATCATGGGGGTGGTTACCTGCATGCTGGTCTCGTGATAGTGAGTTCTCACAAGATCTGATGGTTTTATAAGGTGCTTTTCGTCCTTTTGCTCAGCATTTTTCCTTACTGTCCTTCCCCATGTGAGGAAGGATGTGTTTGCTTCCACTTCTACCATGATTGTAAGTTTCCTGAAGCATCCCAAGTCATGCTGAACTGTGGGTCAATTAAACCTCTTTCCTTTATAAATTACCCACTCTCAGCTACATCTTTATTACAGCATAAGAACGTACTAATGCAAATACTCATTGTGATAGCTAAATTAACCTATTCTCACAAGTTAATATAATAACCCAGTACTTGCCTCAAAATTGCAATGTGTTTTGACAAGTTGCCTAAGAATCATTGCTTTTGTAAAAAAAAAAAAAAGTCATCAAAACTTAAATAAATTGTAGCTGATTCATTATTATTGGAAACAGAAGTACTTCTGATATAAGTTGAATCTTAGAGAAAAAAACTCATCAAACATTTTTAAATAATAGCACTTTCTGTTAAAAAAATTATGATTACAAATGAAAGAAATAGGATTTCCTTGAAGTAATTTTTACACTTACCATAAAAGAATGAAGCACGAAATGAAAGGTCAAAACTCCCTTTTTTTCAGTTTTACTTATTATTTAAAAAGTTATTTTACAGTAGTATCTCATTATGCCCTTTTTGTACTTAATAAGTTAATAGATTGGAATAAATTAACCTTTTATGTGAGAACTTACAAGGAAGATAGAGATCTAAGATTTTTATAAGCATGACTGAAATTTAACAATTCACTGTTTCTGACAAACTTAGCTTGAATTGTACATAACAGTACCTCTTGTCAACATTTTTAAAAGCATGGTAAACTGAAATTACTCAAATTTCTACTCCTATTTCTTTCTTTTCACTCTAGAAGACAACATGTTCCAAGTCAAAAAAAGTAACTCTGAATTCTGCTGAGAACCAGTGAGATTATATTGATCTCATTTGCCTGGGAGAGCGGGGTTCATGAGGACTCCCATTACAAATCTTTGATTGCAGGCCTTTATGACTTCCTCATAAAAATTCCCATCAGTTTAAAATTTGGTATTTAAGGTCTTTCATTAATCATCCAATCTGAAAACAAAGGCTGAATAATCAGATTACCTGACATCAAGCGGGCAATTACAAGTCAAGTGCAATGGTGTCTTTAGTTGCAGTCAATTCTTGTTATTTGCAGGAGTTTATTTATCTTGTTATTTGCAGTGTTCTATAAAGTTGCCACAAATGCTAATTAGCGAATACTGAATGATTACTGCTAGAGGAAACACAAGGTTAGCTTCCTGTGAGCCTCTGATCACACTGATTTATCAACCAATTAATATATACTTTGTTTTTTGTGTGTTTCTGTTTAAATACATCTTATTTAATATATAATGTTGATTCATTAATACTGAAACATCCAAAAGCACTATAACTAATGTTTGAACAAAGCTTTTCAAAATTTGTAGAGAGAACATATTTTCTCCGTGAGTCACATCACACCTTTATTGTGTTTAGGAACTTAGAAATCACTTCAGCACTCCATTTTGGGGCCATTTTAAACAGTGAAGTCACCAACAAAAAGAAAAAATAATGGAAAAATTGGCATAAACATACCATAAAAGGGGCACTTTCTTATAGTATGAGGGCTGAAACAAGAAGACAGAGTGTACATTTTTTCTGTCTTAGGTGGTCACATGAGCATTGGGCAACCCAAAATGTTTGCAGCTCTGCACACATCCATGAATGGCCATGAAAGCACTGTGATAATGGATTTGGGGGTTACAAATAAATTTTAGCATACAGGTAAACTCACAATTTCAGATTCTGCAAATAATGAGGATCTATATCTTAATACATCAAAAGACTGCTACAAATTAGAAACAAATTTTAGAGCTCCCAAACCTAGATTAGTGCAGTTAGGAGATCTGGGAGGGAGCCTGGCTCCAGAAGGGGCAAGTGACATTGCCCCCTTTCCGGCTTCAGTGGGGAAGCTACATGAAGTCATTCAAAGACTTGTAAACATCCCAGAGGGCACTGTGATGATTTAATGAGATAATGGTTGCACCACAGTGACCACAAGCCCTGTCACAAAGTTGGCACTCGTTAGACATTATGATGTGGCTCAATGAATTTTTTTTTTCCTTTTTTAGAAACAGAGTCTCACTCTGTGACTACTGTTGGAGTGCAGTAGCACAATCATAGCTCACTGTGGCCTTGAACTCTTAGGCTCAAGCAATTCTCCCACCTCATTTTCCCTAGTAGCTAGGACTACAGGTGCATGCCACCACTCCAGGATAATTTTTATTTATTTATTTATTTTTTTGGTAGAAACAGGGTCTTCCAGTCCTCCTGCCTTGGCCTGCCAAATTGCTGTGATTACAGGAATGAACCACCAGGTCCACCCAATGTATTTTATCCTATGCAATGTTCCCAGCTGAAAGGAAAAAAAAACTTGTATCCTAACATATCTGTCTCTGCTGTTAGCATAATAGTATGGGTATCCAGTGTTTGAGTACTCAAGACCTAGATGTGTTCCATTAAAATTAGTAAGAAAGGAGTCAAATTTTCTACAATCCCATGGGCATTCCATTTATTTTTTAATTTCTTGATGTTTGATTATGGTAAAATGTTTCAGCCTTTTCCTTCTAAATTTAATAAAGCAAATACATATATTTTATAAAGACAGTAAATATTAAAAAAATTGGTTTATTAACTTTTGTTTTTATAAAGTTTTATAGACTGTCAAAAATGTTTTGTATTTCTTATATTTTGCTCTCATAAACACTCTGCAGCAAGCTCACTGATAGACCAAAGTTCTGAGTACTTAACTATCATTGAAAGGAAAGTTAGATATTGACTCTAGGATCCCTGGCTCCTACTTTAAGGACCTGATCCCCTTGGCACAATGGCTGTAATGGCTGTGCCCCAATAGCTACATAATATCAATAGGCAGGTAAACAATGTGAACATAAGAATGACAAGTTCACTTTTGAGGAAGGAAAGAGGCCCAATGAAAGTGTATAGTTGGGGGTTGAACTTCAGTCCTACAATTGCAGTTTACCCTGATAATGGCTTTATAATTATTAGAACACTTTGAGCTCTACATGCATCATATTAATTTTATAGGCATTTGAATTTGAACCAAAGTTCATATGGCCTTGATCATTTCAAAGTATTTCCCCCTAAAATAAGATGCTGTAATCAATCAACTGGAAGACAATTTACAGATAATTCAGCCCATTGTTCCCTAAAATAAGATATTTATCAGCGTCATGGGGGTATAGTTCCTTGAACAACTAACTTTCAGAATATATTTATTTTTAAAAAATATTTGGATTTTTAATATACTGGTGTGAACTGTTAATTGCCAGGAGGGTTGGGGCAGGGATGGTAGAAAACAGATTCAATTATTCCATAAATATATATTGAAGATCCAGTTAGATGTTGGAGATACAATGTTGTAACCAAAAGAAGCATGATTATGGATCTCATGGAACTTGCAGTTTACTAGAAAAGGTAGATGTTCAGCAAATCATGAGGGAAATAAATATAGGCATACCGCAGAAATACTGTGGGTTTAGTTCCACACACTGCAATAAAGCAAATATCATGCTTAAACAAGTTGCACTAATTTTTTGGTTTTCCAGTGCATATAAAAGTTGTGCTTACACTATACGTCTATTAACTGTGTAACAGCATTACATCTAAAAAATGGCACAACTTAATTTAAAAATACTTCATTTCTAAAAAATGCTGCTGAACCTTAAGTGAGTCACAGAACTTTTGCTGATGGAGGCTCCTGCCTTTATGTTGATGGCTGCTGAGTGATGAGGCTGGGAATTGCTGAAGGTGGGGTGTCTGTGGCAATCTTTTTTCTTTTTCTTTTTTTTTTTTTTTGAGACAGACTCTTGCTCTGTCGCCCAGGCTGGGGTGCAGTGGTGTAATCTCAGCTTCTTGCAATCTCCGCATCCTGAGTTCAAGAGATTCTCTTGCCTCAGGTGCCTTTGTGTTGTATTTTCAGTATAGATGGTGTTTCACCATGTTGGACAGGCTGGTCTTGAGCTCCTGATCTCAAATGTCTATCCAACTTGGCTTCCCAAAGTGCTGGGATTACAGGCATAAGCCACCATGCCCGGCCTGTGGCAATCTCTTAAAATAAGAAAACAATAAAGTTTGCTGCATCGATTGACCCTTCCTTTCATGACATATTTCTCCATAGCATGGGATGTATTTGATAGCATTTTACCCATAGTAGAAATTATTTTATAATTGGAGTCAATTTTCTCAAACCCTGCTACTGCTTTATCAATGAAGTTTACGTAATATTGCAAATCTTTCATTGTCACTTCAAAAATGTTCACAACATCTTCCTAGGAGTAGATTTCATCTCAATGAATCACTTTATTTGCTCCTCCATAGGAAACAACTCCTCATCTCTTAAAACTTTATCATGACATTGCAGTAGTTCAGTCACTTCTTCAAGGCTCCTCTTATCACTCTGGTTCTCTTGCTATTTCGATCAGAGTTACTTCCTCCACTGAAGTCGTGAGCCTCTCAAAACCATCTGTAAGGTTTGGAATCTACTTCTTCCAAATTCCTGTTAGTGTTAATATTTTGACTCTTTCCCATGAATCACAAATGTTCTTAATGGCATCTAGAGTGGTGAATCCTTTCCAAAACATTTTTAATTTACTTTGCCCAGATCCATCAGAGGAAATCACACTTTATGGCAACTGGAAGACATATCTATGAAATATCTTTCTTAAATAGTAAGACTTGAAAATCAGCATGACTCATTGATTCATGGGCTGAAGAATGGATGTTGTGTTAGCAGGCATGAAAACAGCATTAATCTCTTATACATTTCCATCAGACCTCTTGGGTGACTAGGAGAATTGTCAACATGCTGTAATATTTTGAAAGGAATCTTTTTTTCTAAGCAATAGGTCTCAACAGTGGGCTTAAAATGTTTAGTAAATCATGCTGTAAATAGATGTGTAGTTATCTAGACTTTGTTGTACCATTTATAGAGCACAGGCAGAGTAGATTTAGCATAATTCTTAAGGGTCCTAGGATTTTCAGAATAGTAAATAAACATTGGTTTCAACTTGAAATCCAGCTGCACTATCCCCTGACGAGAGAGTCAGCCTGTCCTTTGAAACTTTGAAGCCAGCTATTGACCTCTCTCTATGAAAGTCCTAAATGGCATCTGCTTCCAATATATGGTTATTTTGCCTGCATTGAAAATCTCTTATTTAGTGCAGCTGCCTTCATCAATTATCTTAGCTAGATCTTCTGGATAACCTGCTACAGCTTCTATATCAATACTTGCTGTTGCACTTTGCACTTTTATGTTATAGAGATAGCTTCTGTTCTTAAACCTCATGAATCAACTTCTGCCAGCTTCCAACTCTTCTTCTGCAGCTTCTCACCTCCATAAATCTTCACAGAATTGAAGAGACTTAGGGCCTTGCTCTGGATAAAGCTTTGGCTGAAGGGAATGTTGTCGCTGGTTTTATCTTTTATACAGACCACAAAAACTTTCTCCATGTCAGCAATAAGGCTGTTTTGCTTTCTTATCATTCATGTGTTCACTGGAATAGCAATTTGAATTTCCTTCAAGAACTTTTCCTTGGTATTTACAACTTGGTTTGGCATAAGAGGTCTAGCTCTCAGCCTATCTTGACTTTTGATATGTCTTCATCACTAAGCCTAATCATTTCCAGCTTTTAAATTTTAAAGTAAGAGACATGGGACTCTTCCTTCCACCTGGAACTTAGAAGCCTTGTAGGGTTATTAATTGGCCTAATTTTAACAGTGTTGTGCTCAGAGAATAGAGAAGCCCCAAAAGGGGGAGAGAGACAGGGTAGTGGCTGGTTGGTGGGGCAGTTGGAACACTCAACAATGTATCAGTGAAGATCACTGTCTTATATGGGTGCAGTTTGTGGTGCCCCAAGGCAATTACAATAGTAACATCAAAGATCACTGATCACAGATCATCATGGCAGATATAGTAATAATTTAAAACTTTGAAATATTAGAAAAATTACCAAAGTGTCACATAGAGACATGAAGTGAGCACATGCTGTTGGAAAAATGTTGCCAATCATCTTGCATGATGCAGGGTTAGCACAAACCTTCAATTTGGAAAAACTGCTTATCTGTGAAGCACAATCATGTGAAGCACAATAAAAGGAGGGATGCTTATATAAAATTACAATTATAACTAGTGCTAAAAAGAAAAGTAGACAGGTTCATGTAGAGAGTTATAACAATGAGAATATATGGCTGGTGGTGGGGGCTCATGAAAGGACTCATTATGAAAGCAACAGGCTGAAGCATGAGTTATTGCTAACCACCAGCTCCTATTCCTTTAAACAGAACTGAGAGCAGGCTATGTGCCTGGAAAACAGTCAGAAAAAGGGATAACGACATAAGAGGAGGCTGGACAGAGAAACAGGACCCAGTTATACTGAGTCTTGTAGATTACATTTAGTTATCCTAAATGCAATCACAGACCCTCTAACAGGTTTCAGCAAGCCAGAAACAGATGTGATTTGTTTTAAGAAGACCACTCTGGCTGCTGTGTGGAGAGCGGTCAGTGGTGGAAGCATGGAGATCAGCTAAGAGGTCACTGAAGTTCTCTAAATGAAAGATGATGATAGCTTGAACTGAGACAGTGGTAATTACAATCAGGCAAAGTGGCCAGTTACGCAATATAGTTTGAAAGCAAATGAGCACAACACCGGTTGGGTATGGCGGAGGAAAGAATGAGAGAATCAAGTTCAGGCCTAAGTAGTAGTCCTCATGTCTGAGACGAGGGAAAGGGTGAAAGGAAAGGCTCAACAAGAGAGGAGCAAAAGTTCAATCTTGAATATGTCAGGGTGAAGATCTCATGATAATCATTAAAGAAACAGCCAGAACATTGACCTCTCTCTGCATTAGTGATATACATTTGGGAGTTGGCACATGGATGGAATTTCGATCTATGGGAAAGGATGAGACCACCAAAATCAAGAGGTTAAAACTGAGCAGGGAAGCACTGTCAAGGCTAAAACCTCTACTTTTCAAACAGAAGACAAAGGCCTGGCAAAAGGGCAGGGAGGTGCCACACCACTTCCCTGATGCTTATTTGACAATGAGACACTTTATTTATTGATTGATTGATTTTCTCAGAGCTTCTCAAGAGGACCCACGTACCCTGGAGCAACCTATAGGGTATGCTAATCTAGCTCAGTGGTTTCCAACTGGGAAGATTCCGTCTCTGCCAAGGGGAGATTTGGCAATGTCTACAGACATTTTGGATTGTTACAACATGGGGGAGAGGAAATATTACTGGCATCTAGTGTGTAAAGGCCAGAGATGCTGCTAAACATCCTGAACAGGACATGTGCCCACAACAAAGAAAAATCCAATCTTATATGTTAATGCTGGTGAGCTTCAGAAGTACTGCTCTAGCTTAACACTTTCTACGTCCAGATGAAAATTGAGATCCAGAGTTTAAGTGACTTGCTTTGTCACACAGCTCTAAGCTCTACAAAGTCAGGTCTAGAATCTGGGGTTAGACTAGGACTTTTAAAAATCCTTTGGGATAAAGATAATGGGCGGATGATAGGTGAGCTGTCTCTTGTAATCACTGAACTAGAACCTAGGACCTCAGATTGCTCTAGTTATCTTTTCTTTTCATCTGGAAAAAGGCTGTAAAATTTTATTTCCGTATCTTTTCTTTTGCATTAAGATTTCTGCTGAGTATAGTGTTGGGTGTCTTCTAATAGTTACCAACCTTATAATGATCATTTTATAGAAATGTGGAAAGAGTTTTATGTATAATTTATTTACATTGGTTAAAATGTTATTGAATTCTGAAAAAAAAAAACAGGTTTCCAAAAATAAAGAGCAAACGGCTTCCTTTTTTTCTGACAAGTTTTATAGAGCACTTAATATGATTCTGAGTATTTAAAAATTAAAAATGTTGAATTTTTTTATTAACATTGCTGTGTCAAAGTTTTAAAATTTGTCAAGTTTAACTCTGTCTTTAAAGGTTGAGGTCAATAAAATACTATTAAGAGGTTTAGAGATCTTTTAATCAAACTTGTTACACTGATTTTACAAATTATAGATAGAGCTATAGAAAAAAGGAAATTGCCATTTTATCTTCTCTAATCAGAAAGGCAGGATTATGTTGAAGTAATTTTCATAGTTCCTATCATTTATACAAATACAAACTACAAAACACATTTACAGATATTGAAGATTTTTCTGCATTAAGAATGTGGACCATAATCTAAAATTGAATGCATCATAAAAGAAAAATACTACCACATCACCACGTATTAGCTTTGATTCTACCTGCCATCAGAAAATATTTTAGGAAGCCTCTTCCAGTTCTACAATTTAATTAAGGACTTCCAACTACAGGAGTAAATATGAACTATAGCTTTGTTTTTCCTTATTTGAATTCCAAGAGTGCATTTTTAAAAGAGTGGCATGCTGTAAAAGAAAGTAAATGATTAGCGAGGTCTAAATTTATTTGCAACTGGCTAGAGTATCCTGACAGTAAGCCATTATTCTATTACAATGCTTTGAAGAATGAATCCAGCAAGTGTAGAGGGAGCTAGGAAACCTCTATAATTCTGTCACTCTAAGGGGAGATGTATGAAATTTTATTGTATACAAGGTTTAAAAACCCAGACTTTAAATGTTTTGATGTAGCCCGCTTTATAAGGATGGGGTGCAATTGGAGTTTTATCACTCAGGGGCCTCACTTGCACATCTACTTGGAAAACATACCCCCTTCTTAAAGCTTAAGACATTAGGAAAAATTTAACTAGAAATCTGGGGTTTCCAGATGTCTTTGCTGATTTGCTTGTAATAGCCAAGGCTAAAGTCATGTTATATATTTATCATCATTTGTTTGCTACCAAAATAGAATAGGAAGCAGATAAAGTTTGGCCTCTACCATCCCTGGCTCTCTGAAGTTATCAATTCCCCTTAATCAGCCAGGCAGCCTGCAATAATTTGTTATTCCAGTAGGGAATCTATACATATTTCAGATACGTTTTCCATCTCATTCATTTAGCATGAAATCCCTAAAACATCATTAAATGATGCAGAAAATTGGGAAAGAGTAATGTCAATAATGCATCTAAACTGCTTCAAAGCCACTGAATGGCATTGGTCTATTTTATCCTCACGACTTACTCCTGTGAGATAATGTTTACCAGGTCAAATTTAATTTTGGTTATTTTTCTCACTAGGAATCTTAAATGGTACAACAAAAATGAACATAATGATGTGGATTTCTCTTTCTCTTCATCTAGCATCTAACACCTTTGAAAAGGAAAGTGATTGCTGACTTATATGTTCATGTCAAATGTGGGCTCGGATTTCTTTTCGACCAAAAATTCATTTTAATTTGACTAGCAACTTCAAATAGTCAATAACAAACTTCTGAATTTGATCTGAAATTGGGACGTCCAGACTTCACAATTAAAAATACAGGAGGCCTAATTAGGTTAGAATTATTTCTAGTTGCTTATTCATGTATACCTTGAGATGTATATGCATGTTGAGATGGGAATCCCTCATATAATTTTTCTTTATCTATTACTCACAGAAATAATTCAAATGTTACTGGGCCTCCTTATATTTTTAATTGCAATATCTGGCAATTATTCCCAATATGGGAGTCCTTTTGGACATGCAGTTTAAGAGAGCACATAGTTTTGTGTCTGTGGCTTACATTTGCCCCAGCTTTAAGCCTCATAACCACTGCCCAGTAGTGGTTGAAACCTACAGGATGATTTCTCTTTCTCATTCCTCATACCAATTCCCTCTTTAATTTTCTGGCAGTATGTCTCTTCAAAAAGTACTGTCCCATACCAGTATTCCCTTGACTGGGAATGAATTTTAATATGAAAATCCTTGTAGAAATAGCATCTTAAAATTGGCTTTGTGGGATGATTCTAAAGGGGACAATGCTAATTTCCTGCATGAACTCCAAAGTTAGAAGCTCTGTATCTCAGAGTATAAAATACAACAATTATGTTTCTCCCAAACAATTTCAGCAACTTCCTTTTTTTACCTTCCTTTATATCCCTGGGGATTTTCTCATCCTCTCTCATCTCCTGGGGTGTATATTTCTGCTCTGTCCACCCAGGCAATTAACGCTGCTGGTGTATTGGTCCTGCAGTGGTCTGTCCTTCAGTTTGTTCCCATGGCTCATTGCAAGTGCCCTGCACTCGCTGAGGGCTTAGTAGCATTTCTTGACTGACTGACTGAATACATATAATGTTTTTGGCATATTGTTGAAATTTAAGACAAAATTTGGAACATGAGACTGAGCAAATGAAATTGCAAAGTTGGGAGGAGGCAATTATCGTTACTTATACCCATTTTATAGAGCATGGCCTGGGGTCTGTTTTCTGTCTCAACAAGTCGCTCCTTTCACCTTCCTTCTGTGAGCCTTTTTTTTTCTTCCCCTTTTTTTTCGTGAGATAGAACCTTGCTCTGTTGCCCAGGCTGGAGTGTAGTGGTGTGATCTTGGCTCACTGCAACCTCCACCTTCTGGGTTCAAGTGATTCTCCTGCTGCCTCAGTCTCCCGAGTAGCTGGGACTACAGGTGTGTGCCACCACGCTCAGCTAATTTTTTTGTATTTTTAGTAGAGACGAGGTTTCACTGTGTTAGCCAGGATGGTCTCAATTTCCTAACCTCATGATCTGCCCGCCTTGGCCTCCCAAAGTGCTGGGATTACAGGCGTGAGCCACCACGCCCAACCCTGTGTGCTTTGTAAACTATCTGTTGGGTATGTTAGGGACTGACAGAGCAAGGCTTTAGTTAAAACAAGTGTCTGAAAGTCAAATATCTACCAGGGACAGTCATGTTATTTAAATGAAGGAAAATGAGGAGTCTAAGAGACAATAGGAAGTTGTGTGTAGCTTGGAAAGAGCATCCTGGGAAGCTTGCTATGTTCTGAATGCTCATGCCCTTCCAAAATTCTTATGTTGAAACCTAATCCCTGTTAGGGAGGCAATAAGAGGTGGAGCCTTTGGGAGATAATTTGGTCATGAGAGTGGTGGCCTCATAAATGGTATTAGTGCCCTTATTTTAGAAAAAGCCTGAGGGAGCTTGCTCACCCTTTCCAACCACCATGGGAGAACACAGCTGGAAGGCATTAACCGTGAAGCAGAAAATGAGCCCGCAGCAGACTCCCAGTCTGCTGGCACCTTGATCTTGGACTTCCCGGCCTCCAAAACTGTGAGCAATAAATTTCTGTTGTTTATAAGTTACCCCAAATTTAAGGTATTTTTTAATAGCAGCAGAAATGGACTCAAAGTTTAAACGTAAGACATTCTATGTGTTTCTGGTTCAGTAAAAGGCATTAATAGCAGAGGAAGGTATTGCCAGGCAATTCAAAAAGAAGTCAAGAGGTGAAAATATATTTCTAAGCCTACCATTGGCCAGAGGAGAGATAATGCTAAGTCTTTGATGCAAGCATTTGGTGTACTCCATATATATGTACACACACACACACACATATATCCTCTTGGGAAAACTGTCGCATTAGATTATCACAGCCTATGATAAGAAATCATCACTTAATTCACACCACTATTCTAATTTCACATGCAGCAAACTATTTTTAGATTGAAATTTTGATTTCCTTTCTGGAGTTTTTAACAGGAGATCAAACAAATGGAAATTTATCAGTTCAGTAATCAAGTTTCTTATGAAAACCTGCTAAAATGATTAAACAATTTTGTTATTTCATAAAATAGAATACTATATAGCAGCCAAGATAAATGAGTGAGAGCTATTTGTAAACACATGGATACATCTTCAAAACTAAGTTAAAAATAAAAGCAAGTTGTAGCAGGATACAATATCATTTCTATAAATTTGCAAAACTGTAAAACAGTATAATGTATAGGGATACCTATACATATGTAGTAAACATCAAATTAGTTAGAGCACTTATATCAGAGTGAGGAACAGTGTTAAGAAGCATGTGAGAAAACACAGACATAAAAGAGATTTCAATTCCATGCTGTATATTTCATATCTTAACCTTGCTGATGGGTATGCAAGTGTTCATCTTCACATTTTGAGTATCTGAAGGTCTTTTTAGTAAACCAAACCAAAGAACAGCAATAATTTTTTAAAAACTTGTAAAATGGCCTAATAAATACATTAGTCCCCTGAAAATGTGGCCAGTATTAATCCATTCTTTTAAAGTTTGTTTCAGCAAAACTAAGGATAAGATCCTGGAATGCAGTCCCCACATCAACCTTGTCCTTCCGTGGAGTTCTAGGTATTACCTTCATCTGGTCATCCTTAAAGCCAGCAGATACTTGGGCATGCTCCACTAGGATAAGCAGAAATAAATGTATAATCTAGACAACACAAAGAAAACTTAGCCCTAAGATGCTACAGGATTTTGAAGAATTAATGTACTCTACAGGCAAAAATCCAAGTAACTTTAATATATGAAACTGAGTGGGTTTCAATTCAACCAACCTTGGATATCACTTCTCTCAAATAAAATCAGATTCCTGCAAACATTTTAAATATATTGTAACATTTAAAAATCTTGGTATTTAATAGCTTTGTATCATTTATAAAATGCTCTATGCTGGGCTTCTCTGACTACTTTTTTATACACTTGTCAACTCTTATTGGTATCATCTCCTGGTAGAATGTGCTAGAGGTTTTTTTTTTTTTTTTTAATAACTTCATGTTTCTATTATCCCACTAAGACACTAAATGCAAGCTTCCTGGCACTTGTAGTTGATAGAAAATTTGCCTCAGACACTCTTGAACTAACCACTTAATTAATATAACTAATTCAATATTACCTAATTTATATACTTACCATTTAGGGTGCTTCTATCAAGCAAATTAGTATCAACTGGCCAATAACCTCCATCTCCATGACGACCTGTTCATTGGGAGAGCATGTCACCATGTTAGTACATACCATGAAGGCACAAATGAAACAAAATGAACAGACAAAAAGAATAAACCTTTTAACATACACAACAACAGAACAGATTACTTTGACCTCCCCCAAGAAAGTCTGCCAATTTTCATACCCTTACACCTGTAAGAAAATGTTATTTTCCATGTGTGTGAAAAACAAGTCAGAAAAGTAAATGCTCTTAAGCTAAATTCAATGTTTCACTGATAAGTCATCCCCCATTCTTTTTATTTCTCCCAATATTCTTATTAGAGTCTTTTAGTAAAGGTGCAGCAGCAGTGTCAATCTAAACACTATTCTTCTGAACTTTTTAGAACAGAAACAACTCAGGTCCTGGCTCTTAGGTCCTGCAGACACTGTCACACATCTGACAAGACTTTTGGCAAATTATTATTATCCTACAAGGGGTCAGCACATTTCATCTTATAACTGGGCTTTGGGTATTCTCTTTGATAACTGTCAAATACAGTACCTGGAAATGAAATTCCACATTGGAAGTAAGAGTGGGGGTTATGTCACAAACCACATGGTCTGACTATTTCCTACAAATACACCATGAAGGGAAGAAAGCTCCTTCAGTATAGCATTATTGGAAATTCTGCCTTCCATTAGGTATATAACAGATGTGAAAGTAGTATTTAAGAGAAATGAGCTAGGAATTCACCAGAAATAATTATACTATCATCCAAAATTGAATTAATGGTGTTTCACCACAGATAATCTTTTTCTCTATTGATACATTCATAGAACTGAAATTATTCAATTAGATTTTGAGTTCTATAATATCTAGGTAGACTACTTATGTAAAACATTTGAGAGGTGAATCCGTATGCAAACAAAGACCAGAGTATAGGTAATTTTCTATTTTATTTGCTTAAAACGGTTATTTCTGAAATGAGTTCCAATCAGTGAATGACATAGAGAAAGCCAACCAGGACACTCAGCTTCAATAACATAGGTTGTTTTCTCACATTTATCTATTGCAGTTTTCTTCATCTCTGTAACTTTCAAGTCCTGATTTTGTGACTTTATTTTGCATAACAAACACTACCCTTACTAAAGCTTTCCCAAGATTTTATCATTTCATTTGCAAAACAGCTTCCAAGAAACAACTTAGAATCCTGTTAACTGACTCTACATTCACAATTTTAAAAATTATTTTGATATCAAGTCAGAGCTGAAGTTAGAATGTCAAATTTCTAGCAAGCAACAAGATAAATTAATTTAGTCACAGTATATTATATCTTCAGCATAAAATGGCATGTTTAATATCTGCTGGGACAATGACTGTGAGTATGTAAGGAAGTAGGAGATAGGATGGAGGCTCCTATGTGTGTGTGCAGGGGGAAGGTGGCGGTGAGAGGAATAATCAAAATGAGCTGAAATTGTGAAAATTTTAGTGGGCTGGCAAAAATGTGGACAAGTCTAACCCTTTTACAAATACCTTGTTTATATAACTCTGATGCATTTGGGGTTTCCATGAGCAGTGGATAAGCTTTGCCCACGAGACACCGTGAAATCAGTGTTGGCTGATGTGAGGTGGAAGCTCTACATAAATATTAAGATGACTTTTCTAGAAACTGAAAGCAGCTAGATTGCAATGCAGTCAGCCAAAAGAGATGCTAACAACCCCATCACTTAGGCCAGTAAAGCAATACATGTTTCCTGTTGGGAATAATCCTGTATTGGCTGGAAATTAGCTAGGTAGCATATGGAGGATTTTCCTTTTCCTCTAGTAGCCTGGCAAATGTCTTTTTAATGAAGTTTCCAACTCTCCCTGTTATTTGTGGCAGGATGCAAAGAGAAGCCAATAAGCATGTCCATATATTACATACACATATAGTTCTATGGGTACTGCACCCCTTAGATTTAGCGAGGCTATTGATTACATTGTGAATTTCAATAGGTAGAAGAAATCAGATGCCCTATAGGCCAATTTGCTGCGTGAGATAAAGGAACTCTAGAAATGTTTCTAAATAACAAGGGGTAGCTTAAAGCTTGGACATTCTACTCACAGAATCTAGTATATTGTATATTGATGTGGGTTAACTTTTTGTCCCTTATAATTAGATTGATATCACAAAAGGAAATCGTGTAACTCTCAACAAGTCCAACAGAAAGTACTTTTTAAAAAGTTGATGTCATCAACGAGCAAGTTTAGATTTATAATAATTCAGATTTCTTGCACCACTTCAGACTAAAAACCACAAAACCCATTTCTGGGATATTGATGAGCCTGAGATCTCTTAATCTAAAGACAGAGACATCAAATTTTAATTTTAATTTTAATTTTGAGTGATGTTAAGTTTCCATTCCCTGAAATATGTCTTTTAATTTTCAGGAGTCTCTGTTGGTGCGGCCAATTAATAATAATAATGATAATAATAGTAAAAGATTATCCCATTGCTTTAAGGAGAGCATCACAAAGTTGTCAAACAAAGAGACACTAGAGGCTAAAAAAGGAAAGGATATGGATATATGGGTGTTACTTCTTGGCATATCACAGCATTTTTAAGAGCTTGTTGCTGTAGAACAAATATTGGATGTGTTTAGTTACCTTGGTTAATTTCATAAGCACTGATTTAGAGAAAGAGAGGACTAATCAGAATTTAGAAAACAGCTGGAGTGAAAGTCAGCTAATGCAAAGATATAAACTACTTCCCTATCTCAGAGGGCTTCATTTTATTAACGAAGCATAAAACTGGTAATAATTCTTTTGAAAATTTATTAAATGCCTACTATATGCAAAGCATAGTCCTAGATCCTCAGGGAAGGAGTAGTATAAAAAGATATATTAGATATGGATCCTGCCATGACAGGGAGAGTTGGTTCATTGTAATCAGATCCTATGCAGGCCTATTTATGTTTAATATTAACCAACTGCAGATGGTTCTTAATATATTCTGACATTAAAGATTTAAGAATAACTTAATTCATTTATTACTATAAACTTACTACTAGGCTTAATTAAAAATGCTTTTTAATTATTAAAGTATTATTAAAATAATTATTAAAAGAACTGCATACAAATAAAAATAATATTTTATTTTCAGTCATATAACATTATATATTTTATAGTTATTTTAAAATCCTGAATTACATTTTTGCATATCATACTAAATTTTTAACAATTTTACAAATTAAAATTCTAAATAATTAAATGGATTTATGGAAATTCAAATATAAATTTGGGGGAAATCACATAATACATTTCAGTTTTCTTCCCTCAAATAAAGTTCAATATGGCTTAAAACATTTTGGAAATGAGTAGTTTATTTTTTCCTTTTCATATGAATAATACAATTTTATACTAATAGTGATCAAAGTGTACTATACGAAGGCCGGGTGCGGTAGCTCATGCCTGTAATCCCAGAACTTTGGGAGGCCGAGGAGGGTCGATCACTTGAGGTCAGGAGATCAAGACCAGCCTGGGTGACATGGCAAAACCTCGTCTCTACTAAAAATACGAAAATTAGCCAAGCATGGTGGTGCGTGCCTGTAGTCCCAGCTACTACGGAGGCAGAGGCAAAATTGCTTGAACTCGGGAGGTAGAGGTTGCAGTGAGCCGAGATGGCGCCACTGAACTCCAGCCTGGGCAATAAAGCAAGACTCTGGTTCAGTAAAAAACAAAACAAAACAAAACAAACAACAATAACAAAACAAAGTGCACTATATAAATATAATTCTACAGGATATAAAGAAGAGTTCTGTATTGGATTACTGTGTACCCATGTTTTCTCAATAACACAAATTGAGGATGAGGGAAGAATGAGATATTAAAGAGTAATGAATTTATTTTCACTTAACAACCAGCTAATTTCATTTTTAAAAAAAAAGAAAAAGAAAAAAAAGCTCTGCTAGAAAGTTTTGATAATGAAAGCAAATGATTTTCTACTTTTACCATAGATTTTGGAACCAGGAAATGGTAGCTTCAGAAACAAAAATTAAATAAATATTAAATAGGCATTGGCTGAGTTAAAATAGAGGAAGTTTGTGGCTGTTTTGAGTTATTCAAAATAGTTTTTATATATTTAATTTTTTAAAAAAAATACTGCTTAGGCAGGTCCTAACCAGAAATTTCATGTACTTCTCCTTTCTTTGAATTTTTAAAATGTTATAAACTATAAAATCGTTTAAGGGGTTGCCTTTTACATTTTATCTAAAAGATTGGCCTTAAAAGGAATCTTTTTATCCCTTTTTGGCACATGCCATATGATTCTTTAGACAAAAGTCTTCTTGATCTCCCTGCTGCCTGTTCTCTAAATTGAAGAAAAAATTGGCAGAAGTAATATGACTTCCTTTAGGAAGTCTGTTCATTGTTATATTCCTTTGTGCTAACTGAAGAGATGTGCAAATTGTGTTCTCAATGTCCTATGAGTAAGTAAAGGTAGTTAGGATGCTTTGTAGTATTATTTTAATAATAAGTACAAATCTTAAGTTATTACTAGTATGCAATTTATTATTTATGTTCTTATCCTTACATGTCACCTAAATTATTTGTGTATTTTTATTGTGGTATATGTCTAAAATGAAATAACATTAATGTTTATATTAAATCCTTATTTGAAGCACACATGGGCAGATTGAGAATCTTTTCCATAATAAAAAAATTTCAGCACTGAACAAAGATTAATTCAATTGGGATTTCAGTCCTAGAGTCTAGGTTTTCTGTGTGATTGTTTATAAGTTCAGAGAAGAGAGAGTAGAAAATTAATCTGCAGAAAACATGGAGAAAAGTGGATGTGATAGTTCTAATCATTTGTTTAATCCATCTTCCCTGAATGGGCATAAGAGAGGGTCATCCAGGATGATATTCATACAATCAATCCCTAGAGAAAAACATATGGCCCATAATCTAAATCAAATGGACAGATTGGCCATCTAACAAATGTCTAATGTATATCCTTCCAAGGATGCAGAGCACTGAGATATCTTCTTGATCTTAAAATTTGTTCTCTGAAAATTCTAATGATAATGATAGAAATTGCATTGATTTTCTGTCTTGTGTACCAGCAGATAAAGAATATCCATTAATATTACTTGAATACAGTTTTACTGTTCATCCAACACACAGATCATATTGAGATATATTTAAAGTAGGTGATTTGTCAGAGACTGAAGTGTTTTTCTAAAAGATCGGTTTACCAGGCAGTTGATAACAATGTTGATTTTAAACAAAGGCATCAGGCATTAAAAACCAGAAAGCAAAATCATAACCAATACGTAAGATATTTCAAATATTTTAATAGAAAAGAAGTAATGAGCTCTCTTCACCTTTTCCTAAGGTTCAACACAGTGTTTTCAAATCAACGTGAAAGAAAGTTCACTGACTGAAAGAAAATAGATTGCTACTGCTATGGCTGCCACATATTGAACCCTGGTACTCAGCAAATCCTTGCTGCTTTCCCTTCTTCAAAACCTTTGCTTTTATTTTTCACCTGTGGAAAGTCTAAGGGCAATAATCTGCAGGATACGAATGCATTTGGTAAACTACTCTGAGTCAGACAAAGGGCAAGAAAACCAAATATGCCATTACCCATATTTCTCTTAATTATAAGTGTAGTATTTTTGCAATTCCAATTTCTGTATTTAGGCCATAAAATATGAACAGGTTAGACTCTTCCTGAGAAGTAAATTCATTTTTTTTAAATCCTTAGAAATCAAATTCAAAACTAAGGTAATTTCACACACAAATAAAATGAAATTGAGTGAGCATAGAGTTATTACAAAAAATATGAGGGTACAAAACAGAAACTGCAGGCATCCTAAACAAATTTAAACAAATTTATTTCTTATCATAATTTGTGTTCTTGGTTTACATCTTAGCCTGATAATGGGTCTTGACTGTCTGAGGTATACATGTTGTCTCTTGCAGAGTTTGGCAAATAATAGGTGAAAAAATTTGTCTGTGTAATCTTCTAAAGTAAGAAAAATGTTTACAAATATTGCATTATTTTTTGCAAGCACCAAAGTAAAGGCAGTACACTTTGCTAGGCCAACAAGTAAAAGCAGTATACTTTGCCCGGCCTACCCATATGTATGTATTTCTTCCTTTTTAGAAGAACACTGGTTTCTCCTATGAATTCTACTACTTCTCATTCTTACATTCTTGATGTCTCATAAGGGAGAGTGGAAAAAACTGAAAAGGCAAATATTAGGGAACCAAAGGAGCTAGACAGATCAAGATCTTTTGATAACAGGAAAGTAGTTAACCTCCTTCTTAAAGATTGCAGGTCAGAAAAGATGATAAGTTCTGACCTCCACGATAATAACTACACTTAGTCTCTCTCCCTTACCTGGCTGCTGATGAAGACTTGTCAGCTGCTCCTGATCACCCATGTCACCAGCTTCTAAACAGCTAAAGCCCAATATGTTTATTAGGTACTAAAATTATTATTCATGCATGTTAGGAAGGAAACATCTGAATAACAATTGAATTCTTAATAGAATAAAATATAAAGATGGCTTAATAATATTAGTAGTATGGTGGTAGACAGTGGTCTCTGAAGTCCTTCCTCTCATTGGAATCTCCTTTTATGCACACTTGCCTCTAGTATATCTGAAATAACAGTCAGCTAGGCATCTAAGAAACCACTTTTATATGCAGCTTAGTCTTTATTAAAATCTAAAAAGCATTCTGTTCCCCAAAATATGGGCACTGTCTTGGATGGCTGGATATTTCCAAGAGGTAGTTCATTTGCTAGGTTACAACATGAAGAATGAGACAATCTTTTTTGGCTTATAAAAGGGCATCCATTCTCAAAGACCACAGAATGATCCACAAAAGTGCCCCCCATCTGCGTGATTCATAAGCTTATCCCAAAGGCAGGTGTGACATACATTTGTGCCTGAGCAAATTTGCCAAACATCCCAGGAAGAAGAGGCAGAAGAGGATGAGAGAGTTCTCTTCTCCAAGTGACTACAGGTCTGGAAGTTGCAGCTGCAGTCTGAAAACACTAGAACATGAGCATCCTGCTGGTGCCCTGCTAGTCTGAGTAGATAATGACACTGTAGGAGCACAATGTTTCATCATTCATGTCTCCAGCCATGCTTCATGCATCCACTCAACAAATGCATTAAGTAGATCCACAGTGCTAAGCATTAGGAATATAAAAGGACTATTGCAGAAGTTTGTAAGTCAGTGAGATGGAAAATGTTAAGTGAATAATTATAACCATATGGTAATTTCCAAAAATTAAAAAAAAAAAA
>NW_012116400.1:1481294-1499552 GCF_000951035.1 Colobus angolensis palliatus
TATGTATCATAAAATATATATTATAAACATATATTATAAATATGTAAATACACAGACATATACATATATATTTTAAGAAACACATTGGTTACTCCTATGAATTCTACTACTTCTCATTCTCACATTCTTGATGTTTCACAAGGGAGAGTGGACAAAAACTGAAAAGGCAAAAATTAGGGAACCAAAAGAGCTGGACAGATCAAGATCTGTCTTGATTTATTAGTTAGAGAACCATGAGGTGGATGAGCTTAGAGAAAAAAAGGCAGAGGTACAATAATAAAACTCCCTAAATACTCTGCAAAAGGGTCTAGAATTTATCTTATACAGGATAGGGATCCACTGAAGATATTTTCAGCAGAACACTGACTAATTACATATGTATTTTAGAAAGATTATTCTGGGTGAGTGTGGAACTAAATGGATCAGAATAAACTGTTGCAATAAATATGACAATAATATTAATTATGCATCTCTGAGGTAGACATTATTAACCTCATTTTATAGCTGAGAAAACTGTAGCTCAGAAAGATGAATAAATTCGGGGTTTCATTTGAAGTAGCTGAGACTGTATGACTCTGATGATGATGATTTTCGCATTATCAGTGAATTAATAACTAAAAGAAGGAATGGGGGGCCGGGAGCAGTGGCTCGTTCTTATAATCCCCGCACTTTGGTAGGCCGAGGCTGGCAGATCACCTGAGGTCAGGAGTTTGAGACCAACCTGGCCAACATGGTGAAACCCCACCTCTACTAAAAATACAAAATTTAGCCGGGCATAGTGGGGCAGGTACCTGTAATCCCATCTACTCGGGAGGCTGAGGCAGAAGAATTGCTCAAACCCAGGAGGCGGAGGTTGCAGTGAGCCAAGATCATGCCACTGTACTCCAGCCCAGGTGATAGAATGAGACTCTGTCTCAAAACAGGAGAAATGGGGAAAATGGATGGTAGACAGAAATTAGAGCACTTCAAAGGGTTGGTCTTGGGGTATAAGGGTGAGAGTTTAGGTGTGTGTGACTTGAGACGTTGGCTCTTTTCTCAATTGAACATACAGAACAAAACAAGGCTTTGGCAGGGAATGAAAAATAGTTTCTTTGTAACCATGCAGAGTACTGGAAAAAGTGAAGGTGCCACCTCAGAAAACATATAACAGAAGTGGCCAAAAAAAAAAAAAAAGCCAAGAAAATTATTTGAAGATGACTGCTACTGAGGCCCCATTCCTACTCCCATCCCATCATCCTTTTCTCTCCCTATCCCACAGTCACACCCCTCCTAGCAGGAAATGATCAATATCAGCAACCAAGAATGGATGGATTTCCAGGACTCGGGATACAAGGGAGCAGGCAGGTCTTCACTGGCCGGCTTAGACAATAGCTACTTGATATGTTGAAAAGTAGGAAAGCTCCATAACTACTACATTTAAAGAGTGGAGAGAAATTGCAAAAGCCTCTTCACCAACACAGGTCTCTGCCATAGTGTACTACTCTGCAAAGGTAGGCATGAGACATGTTTGTGCCTGAGCAAATTACATCCTAACTGTTCCTGGAGCCCATCCTGTAGTCCTCACTATTTTCCCAGTGTCTTGGTTTCCTAACTTTTCCATCCTAGAATTTCTCTACATAAGGGATCACCTACTCTTTCCCCTGGTAATAGTTTCCATTGAGTCAAGTTCTACTCATATATTTAAAGCCCAGTCTTAGGTTTTAAGAAGTCTTTTCTAATTCAGCCCACAATGATTTCTTATCAGAAATCCCATAGCATACACATGTAGACAGTACCATCCGATTTGGCATATTGTATATTTCATACTGGACTGGAAGTGTTAATATCCTCCTAACTATATTGCAAGCTTCTTGAAAATGGACCCATGGAATTATACTTCCTTCCAATGCTTTGCCAGGATCATTTTCTTCTAATGCTTCTAGTGCCAGCACAGTACTGAATACGTAGTTATCCACAAGTTATCAAAAGTGAGTCTAGTTCTTTTCGCACTTCATAGCCACAGTTTTAACAAATTTATAAGTTTCCATTAGTTTTGATTTTCTCCTTTCTGTACTCAGAATTCCAAGCAGCTGGTGAAATTCAAATCTATAAACTTTCTACTAACAACGAAGGACAGCAAGACTGCAGGTCACAAAAAGAATGCAGGAGGTCACAGCCATCTACAAATGTAACTACTATCAGCTGAATTACAGAGAACTTGTTTTTCTATTTAGTTTTTATTTTAGTAGGTGATTATCGAATATACTTTTCCCTGTTGGAAATATATGCGTAACTTCTCGTCTCCTCCAACATCAGTAAATCTACAATATCCACAGCGATGTGCACTATGACTTTGAGCTGTCCAATCTATACTTTTCATCGAATGGTAAAACTTATCTTTCCAGATTACTCTGTAGCTGCTTCCCAAACATTTGTGTCATGATTCTATTAAGCAGACACTTATCAGACAACTAAAATAGGATAAATTCTAAGTTAGGGAGGTGGAGATGACAATGTGAAGAATCTAGCCAGTTCTCTTGTCCTTGGGGAATTTAAAATCTGGTCAAGAAGCTAAGAATATAAATAGCAAAGTATAGGAATGGAAAACACAATAAGATGGGGGTGATGAAAATATAGGTGAATAAAAGATCAGAAAGGTAAGAAAGGATTCTTAAAAAAAGTAAAATTGAGAAGGCAGTCTTAAAGAAGACTTTGCTTAGTTGAGAAAGAAAGAAAGCATAGCTAAGGCTGAGAAAATGGTACACATTACAGCATGTAGCTGTGAAAAAAAATGCACTTTTTCCATAGTGATTTGTGACTGTGGCATATGTGGAGGGATCTGTTGGCCATGAGTCCAGGAAAGAGATGTTAGAGTCAGACAGCCAAGGTCTTGATGTCAAAGAACTGACCTCATCCCCAAAGCAATAGTGACCCATCTGTGTTTTCGAAAGAAAATTGAGGTGGCAGAGTCTAGGACTGATTGAAGTGGGCAGAAAATAAAGCCAGGAAGACCTTGTACTTGGCCAATGTCTATAGCAAGGAAATGGCATCCAAAATACAGTGGTTCTTACAAGAAGAACCTGTTTATGGAATTTTATTTGAAGTGTATAAACAAAAATGTCTACTTTACAGGTGTGAGAAGGTTAAAATTTTCCCATGAATCACGTCAATTTCTATGAGTACTGAGTATGTTTTTGTTCCTTCAAAGTTACCTATTAAAACATGAAAACTACTGAGAAGTTGATATAGGTAGCTACTTGACTGCTTGCTGGGAACATGATAAGCACCTTAACACTCCATTAAAATCACATTATTCATTTTCTGCTACTACTATTTCACCACAGTCCTAATTTATGGAATTGCAAAATTTTGGACCTGTGAAAAACCCAGGTGAGAATAGCTTTTTCAAGTGGGTGTAGCAAGCAGCCGAATAATAACTGCGTTGAAACTATGCACAATAATAGGGTAAGAAGAGGTTTTAATTTTCAATTCAACAGCTCCCATCAGAAGGCACTAAATGTTTTCATTTTTCAAATAGCAGCCTGGCTGCTGTAATCCAAACCCTGCAAAGTCTGGATTACATTAACTAAATTCCAAGCTTGAATAGACTGCCTCAAAAACTCTATTTCCCTGAAATTGGAAACAATTAACATTCTGTTTATTCATGAGATTAAAACTGCTGAGGTGTAAAATGGCAGGTGCAGTGTTAAGTACTTTGCCTGAATACCCTATTGAGGAAAGACAAAGTCCTTTAAACTAGGTGAACTTATGGTGATGCCATTTAGGTATAACTTTCTTGATGACAGATCATGAGTCTGTATTTCCAGAAATTATACAGTGTCAAGAGCAGAGATTCTCCAGTTAGGTAGCCTGGGTACGTATCTGGGCCTAATCACTGTCAACCTAAAAATAAAGATATATAGAGTTGAATCTCTGAGTAAAGAAGATGTTTGAGAATATGAACTGCAATTCAGGACATACAAACCAAGGTAGCCGCAGGTGAGTCTAGAGAATAAAGGGAAAGGCAGGAGTTTTATTGGGGAATAGAGGAAGGTTATGCAAGTTGTTTTGAAAGTAAGTTAATTGGTGCTGGTAGTGTCTTCCAGGAGCTGCTGAGTGTCAGCAGGTGTTAGGTAAGACTTGGAATCTTAGAATCATGACCAGGTCCTTGCAGTTTTGGGTTTAGTCTCACAAGACAGTTCCTGGAATAAATGTATGTGATCTGAGTGCTTTTCCTTATAACCTCCTGACTCCATTTTAGTTGGGTATGATATGAATGACTCCATTTTGTATAATCAACTTTCACACCACTTACATACTGTGAGTGTTTGGGCAGGTTTTAACCTCTCTCTTTTTCTACATCTGTAAGAGTGCTATAAGAATTAAATAGGATTGCATGTGCCCAGTGCATCGAAGAGTAGTTGACACATAGTGGAAAAACTATAAATGTGAGATGCTTCACTATGCAAAGATGTTATGCCTGAGTTTTTAATTCTAATACCAACCTTAAAACTTCAAAATTTTAAATCTTGAAAGAAACCAAAAGATAATCTAGTCTGAACTCATCATTTTACAGGTGAGGATGTTGAGAGATGCTAAGTCACCTGCCCAACATTACAAAAGAGGTCCCAGTGGCAGGACTGTGCTAGAACTGATGGTATCTAATTCCATTCCAGTGCTCCTACAGCACACACTGAATGACTTCCAAATGAAAAGCTAGAGCATTATCAGTCATTACCACAATCCACAGGAGAGTAATTCTTCCTCCTTGTTGGACAGGCAGTTTACAGCAGGCTTTCTTCATCTGGATCTGTAAACTGCCCTACGTACATAGGGCTCTTCCCTAGGTCTAGCGTTTCAGATCACCCTTTTGCCACGTTATGGAGAATTAAATACACTTGAGAGTGCTCAGAGTGAGCACTTTCTTTGTAATTCATCTCAGCAATGGTGAAAATCACTTCATGAAAATCCTGCCCACTTTAAGGTACAGTATCATCGCCACAGCACCTATTCTGTTGTTACAATGGGCAGACATAGAAACACACCTGAAAGAGTAAAGATTTATGCTGATGCTAAGAACATCAATTTTCATTCAAAGACATCACAAAGTGAAGAACAATATTTGGGCATTAAATGGGTCATAATGTTGCAAAAAAAATACCTTAAAAATTTGATCTAATAATCACTTTTGAGAAGCAGTCATGTTTCAGAGTTACAGCTAACCTCTATTGAAACTCAAAACAAAGAGATTTTCTAAAATGCTTCTGTGACACACCCTAAAAGGTTTGAGCTGATTTTAGAATGGAAATCAAATTTTTAAAATAAATATAGTAATCATTTACAGTAGAAAGACTGCACATTCTAGGAACCAGAAAGAAAAGTTTTGAGTTCTAACTCTGCCAACAGCTCTTTATGTGATCCTGAGCAAAATGTTTACCTTCTGCTTCTTTATTGAAAAAACTAGGGAAAAATTAGTGAAGGAATGAAATAACAGCTTTCTTTTTAAATGTGGATGCTACAGACTGAATTGCTTCCCCCAAAATGTGTATATTGGATCTCTAACCCACAATATGATTATATTTGAATATAGGGCCTTTATGAAAGTAATTAAATCATAAGGTTAAATGAAATCATAAAGTAGGGCCCCAATCCAATAGGATTAGTGTTCTTTGAAGAGGAGACACCAGAGAGGTCACTCTCCATCACGGGAAGACACAGCAAGAAGGTCATCTACAAGCCAGGAAGAAGACCCTCACCAGAAACTGACCACGCTGAACCTTGATCTGGGACTTCCAGCCTCCAGAGCTCTGAGAAGATAAGTTTCTGTTGTTTAACCCACCCAGTATATTGAGTTTTGTATTGACAACCCAAGCTGGCTTAGACAGTGAATTATCACCATCCCTGTTTCCTGAAATAAAGAAGTGTCAGGATCATATAATCAGTACTGTGGCCACCCCACTAACAAGATGACCTCAGATTGAGAGTTATTTGCCTTGTTATTTAGAATATTCAGAGATGTGAAAAGGAAGATCTATATAGGGAAAATAACAGTAGATAAAACTTCAGATAAAGCAACTTTATAAATATATGTCAAATATGAATGTGTGGCTATATATATGTAACATATCTGTTGTAATGCAGTTGATGGTTAAAATCAGGGCTGGGCGTGGTGGCTCATGCCTGGAATCCCAGCACTTTAAGAGGCCAAGACAGGCGGATCACAAGGTCAGGAGATTGAGACCATCCTGGTGAACACAGTGAAATCCTGTCTGTACTAAAAATACAAGAAAATTAGCCAAGCGTGGTGGCACATACTTGTAATCCCAGTTACTCAGGAGGCTGAGGCAGGAGAATCGCTTGAACCCAGGAGGCAGAGGTTGCAGCGAGCCAAAATTGTGCCATTGCACTCCAGTCTGGGTGCTCTCCAATAATAAATAAATAATATTATTTATTATTAAAAAATAAATAAAGAAAAATAAAATAAAATATTTTAAAAAAATACTTTTGGAATGTGGTTTCTGGGGCTGGAATTATGGCCTTTCTACTTACTAGTTGTGTTTCAGTAGACAAATAATAACTCTCTGAGCTTCAGTTTCTTCCTTGCTGAAATGGAGACAGTAATAGTACCTTTCTCATAGTACTGTTATGAGAATTAAATGAGTCACTCCTGTAAAACTTTTAAAACAGTTACTGCTGGCAAGAGCTGCATAGGGGTTCATTTTGCCATTACATAGTCTCACATCAGCAGAGACAAATTGAAGGAGTTTTAATCAAAATATAGAAAAAAAGGAAAAAAAATCAAAAGTGAAAACAAAAATCAAAACAATTATTGAATTCATAGACAGAGAGAGTAGAAGGATGGTTACCAGAGGCTGGCAATGGTAGTAGAGGGCTGGGGAGAGGGGAGGTGAAGATGATCAATAGGTATAAAAATATAGTTAGAAATAATGAGTAAGACGTACTATTTGATAGCACAACAGGGTAACTATAGTCAATAACTTAATTGTACATTTTTAAATGAACAGTGTAATTGAATTGTAAGTCAACAGATAAATGCTTGTAGGGATGGATACCCCCCCATTCTCCATGATGTGCTTATTTCACATTGTATACTTGCATCAAAACATCTCATGTACCTTACAAATATATACACCTGCTATGTACACACCCAAAAATTAAAAACAATTTAATTTTTTAAAGCATAGCTTTTTTTTCTATCTAACCTCTGCACCCACTTCACATAGCCTGTGCAATTTCCTTACCCAACCCTCCAAAAAAAATGAAACTCTGGTTTATCTCTAAAATTTATTTTACTTCCAAACTTATTTGCCACCTGTGCCTGGAAGAATCTACAGAAATAATTAGGACATGGAGCAAGAAAGAGGGTGATGCAAAAAAGGAGAATTATAGAGAAGGTCAAGATTAGAAAGTTTTAAAAATGCTAGATTTCATCGATTTACAATTACATAAAGAAATCAGGAGTTCTATGTGAATTGCCTATCATTGTCAAAAAACTACTATACCACTGCTCAGAAGAAAATATTTTCTCCAAATCGAAACCATTTCAAATGACTTTTGTGTTCACATTTATGTTCTTCATGACAGATCTTCAATCTCTAAAATAATAATTGTGACAAGAATCTGAACAGATATGCTTTTTTAGGACAATCAAAACTGGTCTCACTTTCTCTCATATAAGTCAAATTCAACCTCTTGCTTCCTTATTTAGGATTCATCTTTGCAAGGTTAATTCTGACGCCAGTGCCACATTTTTTTGATCTGAGGGAATTTTCTCTCAGCAGAAATTCAGCTCCTGTCATAAATGTAATCGTGGGATCATTTCTCCATGAGAAGGGGGCAAATAGGTCCAACAGTGGGCACGGTAAAATGTATTCACCTAATTTGCTGTGTGCTGGGAATGGGAGAATTAAGATCAGCCTTTTCCTATTATTTTCGTCAACCTTAGAGGGATCTTTAATCTGGGTTATTTCTCATGCATATGGTCATTAACTCAGAAGACTGATTTTGTTTCTAAAACATGCTTTGAGGGTGCAGCAAAGTTTATATGCTTTCTTTGTAAGAATTTAAAGATATTATTTATAACCACTAAATTACATGTCATCAGTCCCTCTCAATTTTATAAGTGAATTGAGTTTGATGTAAAATTTAAACCTATCAGCTTGATCAACTAACTATATGCCAGCTGTGACTGAATACGGCTCCAAGTTACATATGTGACAGAATCCTTCTGAGCAATATTAGATGAAGAAAAAGAACAACTGACTCAATATATTAACGGACTCAGCCACTGGCAGTAATTCTTTAGGGGGTCCTTTTGTTCCTAAGAACTAGACTGATTTATTGTAATGGAGACTCAAAGTAAAATCCATGGAGGATGTGTGATCATAGGGACGGGGAAATAATTTACTCATTTACCTTTCATCAAATAATCAATTTACAGAATATATGTGTGGTGGTTTAAATAGTAAGCAAAACAGTTACCTTAGAAAACTAAAAGCAATTAGCAACAGAAAAAACAATGTAATAGTATCCAGAGAGAAGTGGAAAGCTATTTATGGAGAAGCTTGGACATGTTGTCAACTAAGTGGCTAATAATAACATTTTTTTTTTTTTTTTTGAGACAGAGTCTCACTCTGTCCCAGGTTGGAGTGCAGTGGCATGATCTCAGCTCACTGCAAGCTCTGCCTCCCAGGTTCAAGCCATTCTCCTGCCTCAGCCTCCCGAGTAGCTGGGACTACAGGTGCCTGCCACAACGCCCAGATAATTTTTTGTATTTTTAGTAGAGACGGGGTTTCACCGTGTTAGCCAGGATGGTCTTGATCTCCTGACCTCATGATCAACTCGCCTCGGCCTCCCAAAGTAATAATTACATTTCAACTGGTTCAGTTATTTTATTTTGTTCTCTATTATTTTTAAATATAATTTCAAAACTTAGGAGTTATCTGTCTGTGGAAGCTTCAAATTTATTTAAGAAGGTTATGAGAGGTTGTTTCAATTGTTTTATAACTGCAGTAGTAAAGCTGTTTCTATTAACTATTCCAGATTTGAATTTGACCAAGACTAACATTTAATTTATCTATGTAAATACATGCCGTGATAATTACTCATCATTAATATTTTTTACAAACATTATTTAGAAGATATTAATCGTACGAAAATATTTTCAGTGGAAGCAGGCAGGAGCAGCTAGATTAATGAAAATCTTAACCCTGAGTAGGCATTGCTGTACACAGTCTCATTTCAATTATTCCACATGTAAACCTTTAGCCATCTTCTGTTAAGCAGCTGCATAGCATACGTCGCCAGAGAAGAATGTAAACACAGGACCATTGGAGAAAATGCTAGTCATGCAGGCAGCCTTCTGCTGTTAGGGAGAGCCAGCATCCAGAGGCTTAATATTTGTCAAAAGTTAAAAAGTATTCATGTTGAAAGAAAGCATTCCCCTAATCTCACAACATGGAGCCTTATGAGACACGATGTTTGCAAGTTAAGTTCTGCCCACAGTAGATGTCCAAAGCAGGAAGGAAACAAACTATATGAACTATAGACTCTCAATCTACAAATACTGACAGCACTGACTACGACCAGTTTATAGTATTTCCTAATTCTTCTGGAAAGAAAATAACATCCTTAAAAAAATAAAACTCATAAACTATTCATTTTCTCCCTCAGCTTTCTACTAATTGTCCTTTGTGTAAAGATAATAGAATCCTAATTTATCAATCAGCCTACAAATCACAGTAATAGTAAATTCATATCTACTTATAAGTTAATGGATAACTCTTATTTATCTCCATTTTGTCTCTGTATAAAACTTTCCCTGTTTCTCTACACAAATCAGCTTTTAGTAAATAAATAAGGAAAAAGGAGAAAATACTGTGCTCTGAGTCAAATGAGCATCTGATTCACTGAATAAAAGCTTTCTGACTTCAAAATGAACAACGATAATGCCCTAAAAAAGTTGATCCAACTTTGATTTGATATATTAAAAGAAGCTCATTGCAGAGGAAAATCACACATAATTTACGGTTTTTCTCTGTAGAGCTACAGAACTTTAATCCATAGCTCATGAAGGGGTGCAAGAGCAGCTTGAAAATTATGCTGAGCTTAATTATACTTAATGTGAATTATTCAGAAGTGCAGACAGAGACTAAAAATTTATTTCATACAAAGAAGCTTGACATTTTAATTGGTCCTTCAGAATAGAGACAAAACAATTTCCTCTCAAGAAAATTTACATCTTCCTTATCAGAGCCGCAGCCTCAGCCAAGCAGAACTTCATTGACAAGATTAATCATCACGCCAGTGTCTGCTTCATCAGGTGTATGGTCCAGGTGAAAAGAGAAATATAAAGTAATGACTGACATTTCTAACAGACAGGATTGATTCAAGGAACACAAAATGACAGATTGAGCCACCATACCTTGGTCATTAGCCATTTTGTCAGGGTGTTCCACTGTGGGGGAAGAAAGAAATAATATTTTTAGACTTTGACAGTTCCTAGCAAGAAAGCTGACATATCAAACCAACAGTTCTTTTTAGCAAGTTTTTATTTCAAGGTTAGTGCCCTATTGAAATAAAATTGATAAGGACCCAAACTTGCATGTTTATTTCTATTAAATAAGTATTCAGAGAAAAAAATTGAAAATAATGTTTTTGCTGTACAAATTCATCCTAAAATTATCTTACTTTTCATATCCCTCTAAACATAAACTCAGAACAATTACATAAATTTAATTAAAACTAGAATTAACAGTAAAAACTCAAGTATGCAATTACTAAGTAATTATCATATATATATATATATATAGTTAAGAAAGTTCAGGAAGCTATTTTCTTGTATGTGGCTTTTCTTTAAATAACTTCACCAATTCTCACATCGATTGGGTAAAATAATTGGCTATCATAAATATGCTACAATATAATCTAAATATCTTGATACGTCTTTAGCCCTTGTGAAGATAGCTCTTGAGTTTTTGACAATTTCGGATGACTTACAAGTAATGGTCTTAAAAATGACTTTTTGAAGTTTAAATTTAAAAATATAAAAATTTTAAATTTAAAACTCACTAAATTTTGTTTTAAAGATGATTTTTTTCTGCTGATCAAATGAAACTAAATAAGAGGTAAATCTCTATTATTATCACATTTATGAAAATTATATGACATTTTGACCAAGGCCGACCTTCATAAGCTTCCCTCCATCAATTACTAATAGAATTATTTTTGCCTAGACTTGACCGTCTTTGAGTTTTGAGTCTTTGGGGCATATCTAACTCACTTAATTCCATTCAAACTTGATAGATAGGATACAACACTTGCCGATTGCTTCCTGTACATGTCTCAGTAAAACTCACATAGAGAAAATATTATAGGTAGCACCTGATAATATAGTCTCTCATCTGATGTGGCGCTATTATAGCACATCAATCGTCATTTGAAAAATACCTTAAATGCCCTACAGGTGGTGATCCTTCCTTTTCTAAATAAAGCAGCACAAATCATTGCGTAATAAGAATGTTTAGAATTGAAATACGTAAATATTGATTCTGTTAATGAAAGCCCCTTTCAGATGAACAGGGTTTATGTCTATTACATCCTAAGAGAGATTTCTAAACCAGAAATCAATTATAATTTCTTTCATTTAAACATAACATATAGACATATTCTATGAAAAGATATCTTGATAAGTAGATTTTGAATTGTGAATTACTATTTGGAAAATGATATATATACAATAATTTTTATGTTATTATTATTATTATTTTTAAGATGGAATCTTGCTCTGTCACCAAGGCTGGAGTGCAGTGGCCGATCTCAGCTCACTGTAACCTCCGCTTCCCAGGTTCAAGCGATTATCCTGCCTCCGCTTCCCAAGTAGCTGGGACTACAGGCATGTGCCATCATGCCTGGCTAATTTTTTGTATTTTTAGTAGAGATGGGGTTTCACCACGTTAGCCAGGATGATCTCAATCTCCTGACCTCATGATCCACCCACCCCAGCTTCCCAAAGTGCTGGGATTACAGGCGTGAGCCATCGTGCCCAGCCAGTGTTTATTATTTTACAATTATATAAGTATTATTTTAAAAAGTTATTGAGATATAATTGAAAAGTAAAAAGCTGCCCATATTTAATGTATGCAATTCAATGAGTTTGAGAGTAAGGATATACTTATGAAACCATCACCACCTTCAAAGCCACAGACTTGCTCCTAAACTCCCAAAGTTTCCTCCTACCCATTTTATTATTATTTATTGTGGTATAAACACAGTGTATGATCTGTCATCTTACTAAATTTTAAGTAAATAATACAGTTATATTATTTATAGGAACTATGCTGCATAGCAGAGCTGCAGAATTTTTTATCTTGACACTTTCTGATGGGCTAGTGGTTAGAATTTGGTGCTCTCTGAAAGTTTTAAATAAGGTTTATGAAATCTTGTACCTTGTCAAGATTTAACAAACATTTTTAAAGGTTTACCAGCCATTTAATTTATTTAATCACCACAATTGAATTGTATCTAGAGTTTCTCTTCTGTTTCCCATTGAAAATTAATGGCTTCTCAAATACATTTTATTACAGTGTTTTATTTATAGTGTTGATAAAGGTGCTTCTGACAGGCATTTGCATTATATGTAGCTTATGGACATTAATAGGATTTTGAACTGAGATCCTAACACAGCTGTGGAGAAAGGACAGTATGTTGTTGGAAGTGCTATATCAGGTATCCAGCAACAATGACCTGATCCTTGACAGGATATGTCAAGGTCATAAGTGCAGTCACAACCAGGTCATAACCAGGAAGTATGTAGGCTTGGCAGCCACATTGGGACACATTTAAGAAACTATCCTCATCAGCATCTCATATTAAGGTGAGAACTCTTTAGAATTATGTCAAAAAAAAATGAGAATACCAGCCTTATCTCATTTCCATTCTTTGTCTGCCCTTTATCTTTAATCATATACATGTATTGTCTGCAGTCTAAGATATTTTTAGCAAGGGATAAATAACTACATGTTATGATAAACAAATCCATTCTCATTCTTATCTTTTGAATTTATTTTTCTACTAGCAAACCTGCACTGAATCGAACTTGAAAAATTTTGAATTTCTCAAAATGTTATCTACTGAAGAGGATTATCCAACAGGGACCATATGGAATCTCATAACTACCTTTTATTGGAGACAAAAATGACTTAAATTTGTGCTTTGATTTTTTCCTATCATATGTTTCTATCATTTGTCAAGAAAAATCATGTTTTTTTGTCATAAAAGAATTTGACAACTAGAACTTTTTTCTCTTCTGGTCCAAAGCTTTCAGTGCTATATTCTTGGATAGGAGAGAGACACATTTCAGAATGATGACTAAGGATGCCCAGAGAATTTACTGTACTCTATTGGGCTTTCATGCAGAATACTACTCTTTTGTGTGTAGGAAGTGACTCCCTCCCTCCACCAGAATCCTTTGTGGTCTACTCCACTGGGAGCATCCTTACTCTCTATTATCTGATAGGCCAGCATGGAGAAGTGTACTTTGTTAGCAGGAAAAACCCACAGGATAGGGCAGAGATAGACATAAGTCTTCCAATAGTTTGACGGTGTGCACGTATCCCAGTGGGACCCTGGGGAGGATTTGTGGAAAGAAGGTGGGTATGTGCAGAGTCCTATGTGGTCAAGTAATCAAGGTCAGGATTCTTTTCATTAACATTTCAAAGAAAGAATTAGATACATCATATATGTGTACCTACATAAGTTTATAGTAAGATAATCCCTTTCTAATTACAAATGTCCTTTTAATTAAACAGTGATTATTGACTGAGTTTCCTGTGCTTCTCTGACTGGTTGTTAATACCAAAAAGACTAAATGTTAGCCTCTTGAAGAAAATGCTGCGATCGTTGCAAAGGCTAAATATGAAGGAATGATCACTGCAAAGAGTAAATATGAAGGAATGAAGTTTGTGGACACCTGCCTAGGGTAAGCGTTACTATGAAACACTTGCCCATTACCCAGTAGAATACTGGGAGTTTTCTCAGCTTCAGGACAAAGTTACATGCCGATGAACAGAGTATTCTTTGGTGTAGCTTTGGGAACTGAAAATCTTAAATCAGAGAGCAATAGCATGATTTTATCTTTGGTGTAGATTTGGCTCTACACCAAATCTTTAAAACACTTATGTTGTAGCTTTAAATCTCTTATGATGAGTAATTTATTTGTCTTAGAACATTTGTCATTGTAGGTGTCTTGTAAGATGCATGCATATATAAAATTATTAATAAAAGTAACCAATATCAATATTTCTGAGTAATTCTAAATAATCAAAATTTTATTTTAGCATATGAGCAACATGTATTTAAAATAGAATTACTATTATTGAGCATGACATTTAGGGTAGACAATATTAAACATCAAATTAGGGTATTAGAAATAGCTCTTTGAACTATTATGTCATAGAATAAATTCCTGAACTTGTTCTTAGTTTTGAAAATAATTTTCTACATGTGTTTAGGACACGTAGGATAAACAGTACCAAATGAAATACTGAGCTCGTTAAACAATCCCTAGGACGGCTTGTGGGCCTGCAAATCTTATAACTCATCACTCTGCTGTTTAACACATTTGGATGCCTTACATCGTCTTCAACCTTTCCTCAGATCTCTCAGTTGGCAAACAATATGAGTATGAAATTAATTTGGCACTCATCTATAGATAAAAATGAAACATTTGCAAAATACGATCTAGTTACATTTCATGCTGCTACAAAATGAATAACCAGTTGCCTTTTGATTGCTCATTTGGAGTGAAACCTGATTGAGATATGAGTCCTCAAAATTTAGATAGACAAAGATTAGTTCATTTCTATCCTACCTCCCTCCCAACTTCTCTGTCATTAAGAACTGTCATGCAAGCATTGGCTGAATGCTTGCTTGTGTTGTTGGCAAACTTTCAGATTAGCTGCCACCCAAACCCAGCTTTTGAATAGTTCACTCATCAGAATTCTGAAGTCCCTTATTTATTAGGGTACCTTTCCTAGAAGAATTGAAGAATAGGCTATACAGTTATTCTAAGACTCTTTTTTTAGTGTGTCAAGCAATTCCGTGAAGATATCAATCATTCATGTGTTTCTAATTTTTTAGTTTACTATCATGTATTAAGTTTTCTGCCAGTCGTAGAGGTATGATGTGATCACAGATTTAAGAGCTAAGTTATTCTTCTCTAGAACAACATATATCATGCCTTAAATACACAATTTCAAATATTAGCTGTGAAACTTATTTCAAATTATTCAATTGTTAAATGAATTAAACATTCAAATTTTTTCAAGTATTTGAATGTTTTAAATTATTTTCAATTATTAAATGACTCTTCAGACTATTTGTCCCCCAGAATAATAATATTGTACTCTAAAATAGTAAGTACTTATATGGAAATATTTTGATGTAATCACTACTATTCAGCTTTAGTGTTTTTCTGTATGAACATCTTTCTTCTAGATATCATATTGCAATTTTTTTTATAGTTTCTACCTTGAGGCTTTACAATAAATACATTTTTTTTGTTTGTTTTGGAACCTTCTGTCTTGCCATATCAAAATTTTCTTTAATATATAAGGGATAATCGTACCTGAAAGGAAATACCTAAAGTTGGCAATAGTATGCTATTCACATAATTCAATACATTTTAATATTTATCCCCTTACATAAAATGACTGAAGCATTTCATTATATTTTGAATAGAACCAATATACATGACATCAATACAAACTTCTAGACGGACCCTAAATGAAAAAAGTCAGGTTAAATATGTTTGCCATGTGCTGATGGCAGATCTTTCTTTGATATGTTGGCTTTGAGCATAAAAAGATACATTTTAATTTATTTTGAATGTCCACTGCAGCCATGTTGCCAACAACAGATGGCGCAGGGCTATTTCTAACGCAGACTGCAAAGCTATTTCATAACAATCCCACAGGAAAAGAAAAGCATAATAGGAAAGTATTCAAACCTTTCAGAGTCCTAAAGAGGATGGGATCAGAGAGTGGCCCTACTCCTTTCGAGTTTCGTGCTTGAATTCGAAAGTAATACATAGTGTCAAGGTTGAGATCCATGATTTGATGAGTAAGCCGATCACCACTGATTGTTTCCATAATCCAGTCATCAATTGGGATGTTCTTGTCCAAGGTATAAAACAAGATGTAAGCTGCATAAATAGACAAATGTGACTTAATTTGTTGTACTACATGCTGAAGTTCTGCTTCCAAATACCCATGTTTTCCAAATGTAATTTAAAATAATTATATGTCCACAGTCTGTAAACTATAGCAGTTCTGTAAGTAATGTCTTTTTTTCATAATGCAAGGATTAGATAATTGCTGCAATGTACAGAATCAGAAAATAGAATAAGCTGTTAGAAATAAAAATATCTGCTACATTTAAAAATGTGTGCTTTCTGCTACCTATAAATCCTGATTACTAGTTTGCTCTAATATGAAAGCATGATGAAAAATGTTAAACAGAGATAACAAGTCTGTATAATTTTCCCTGTAGTCCAATGATGAAAATAAACGATATTTATTTTGACTTGTGCTCAATAAAAATGTATTGGAAGGTATAAAATGCCATGCATGTTTGAAGTGTAATATAAATAAATGATCATATTTGATCACTATAATGACTTAGTGAGGGTACCAGGGGCCGTGTTGCTTTCCTTTCACAGATGATGAAGCCGCAGGTGACCCAAGCTGATTGGTAAAAGGTCTAGGCAACATTCTTCACCACCACACTATGTATGGGATTCTTTAGCAGTATACTATTTCTCCCAGTCCGGCCTAGCTTGTCAAATAAATAAGTACTGCTGGATAACTGCACATGATCTAGTTATTATCTTAGATATTAATAACCTATGTTTAGATAGTATTATTTATTTTCTGTGTTAGGGGATATGTTACTTGAGTGCTAGTTGTGTGTACTCAGTTATGACAGTCTAATATGTACCCAAGCAAATCAAAGGATTCTTGTCACATATTTATATTCTAACACTATACTTAACCAATTTGTGACCTAGCTCTAATTTTAAAACATTAATTAACAACTTTTATATTATATTGTCAGATAATATTTAAAGGCACTCATGATAGGTGTCATTGATAAACAAATGTCGTGCTGATATCCATTTCTGCCACAATTCTTCAATGCTATCTATATAACATAGGCTAAAAGTGTCCCTCATGCTATTTATGCATCAAATACATTCTTTGTAAGTCATTTTCTTAAGAGCAAGTGTCTTCCTTTGATTTGCCTATTCTTTTCTTTTCAGTCCCTCTTGTCCCAGCTGGACTGGGGATCTTCACCCACAGGTCTTTGCAGTGGTTACGGGTTATGTCAGAGGGTTCTCAGACTCAGAAAATAGCCATGTACACTATGTACATCTCAGTACAAACCCTTGCTAGAGGAAGACTGTTCTCCATACCATGATTATTCTTCCTTCCCACTTATTCCCACACCATTCCACCTTTCCTCACTCCATCCAAATCCTACTCATCCATTAAGGTGTACTTTAAGCTGTATCTGGCCTATGAAACCTTCCTCAATCACAAAATCTCCTCTCCATAAACATTATAACACACTTCAATAAAGTAAAAACACAAGTACTCTTTTGTATCACTCATCACTTAATCCCATAGTGCCTTATAGAATTATGCCTGGGTTTTGGGGATGCATCACTGGATATTCTGTCCTTCTGATTATGTAGGATTAAGCAATGTTACAATCTCCAACATCTGGAAGACTGTTTCTCTTAAATTTTGACAAATGCTGCAAACTTACATCTATTTTGTATTGACTTTCACCTTTCCCCTAGGTTCGGTATTTCCCAAATCTGCATAATCATAACAGTTACCTGAAGAATAGGTACAGATAATAAAATACAGACCCCAAGACAGGATATGTTGATTTAATACATGTGGTGAACAATCTTTGATGACCACCAATTATCCTCATCCTCTAGTAATATCATGCCTTTGTGTATTCCTTTCTGTCGGTATGTAGATGGGTCCTAAGTCTTGTTTCTAACCAACAGAAGACAGGAAATGCAATGGAATATCAATTTCACAATTGTGTTACTTAAGATCATGATATATGCCTTGCTAGCAGGTACCCGACTCTCTTCTTTTTTTTTTTTTGAGACAGAGTCTCGCTCTGTCACCCGGGCTGGAGCGCAGTGGCCGCATCTCAGCTCACTGCAAGCTCCGCCTCCCG
>NW_012116400.1:1499602-1523584 GCF_000951035.1 Colobus angolensis palliatus
CCCGCCACTTCGCCCGGCTAGTTTTTTGTATTTTTTAGTAGAGACAGGGTTTCACCATGTTAGCCAGGATGGTCTCGATCTCCTGACCTCGTGATTCGCCCGTCTCGGCCTCCCAAAGTGCTGGGATTACAGGCTTGAGCCACCGCGCCCGGCCCCGACTCTCTTCTTTTGCCATTGATGAACACATCTGCCCAACGGAGAATACTTTGTGGCAGGAACTGAGGGTGGTTTCTGGCCAACAGTCAGTTAGATACCAGCTGTTGAATCACATGAATCATGACAACAATCACATAAGCTTAGAAACAACTATTTCCCCTGTGAAACCAAAGATGAGACCTCAGCCAGGTGAACATCTCAATTTGCAGCCTTGTAAGAGACCCCAAAGCTAAACTGTGCTCAGATCCAAGACCCACAAAAGTGATAGGATAACAAATATGTGCAGTTTTAACCTGCTAAGTTTGTGATAATATTGCTATACAACAATAGGCTTCTAATACTATAGGTCAAGGGTAACCTCAGTAATCTGTACCCCAAATGATTTCTGTGATCAACAAGGTCAGGGACATATGGATATGTGGGATCTGTACATTTTTGGCATTTGTTGTGATGTCAGTGATGAAGATATGAATATCTTGAGATGTTATGAGCTTCGAAGATAAAAGGCTTAGCAAGATAAACAATTTAACACTTATCAAGATAAAGCGTTTAAAATCGACAGCTCTGGGATCAAACTAAAGTTGAAGGTGCAGACATCAGTTTCTGACAATTCCAAATTGAATCTGAGCAAATTCCTTATATATGTGGTGAAGCCTACCCTTTTCTTAAAATTTAAGAACTGAGATGGAGAATAGAAACAGACTTCATCATTCAAAAGTCTAAAAAATGGCCTTAGAGAAAACAAACAACTTCACTGGGATGTGTATGTTTGGTATATTTGAGAGATAATAAATTCATCATTGAAGCCTTACCTTATATATTTCTATATAACCACACAGTTGAACAAATGTACTGCCTTCTCACTACCTTTCTGTACTCTTGTATACTTACTCTCTGTGTCCAAGTATCGCTTTTTTTTTTTTTTTTTTTTTTGAGACAGAGTCTTGCTCTGTCACCCAGGCTAGAAGGCAATGACTGGATCTCTGCTCACTGTAACATCCACCTCCCAGGTTCAAGCAATTATCCTGCCTCAGCCTCCCCAGTAGTTGGGATTACAGGCATCTGCTATCATGCCTGGCTAATTTCTGTACTTTTGTAGAGATGGGGTTTCACCATGTTGGCCAGACTGGTCTAGAACTCATGACCTCAGGTGATCCTCCCACCTCAGCCTCTCAAAATGCTGGGACTACAGGCATGAGCCACTGCACCTGGCCTCTTTTTCTTTCTTTTTTTTTTTTAAATTTCAGAATTCCTAACTCTACTATAAGCACTTTTCCAGAGAAAGTAACAAAGGGAATAAAATGATCTGCCTTCTGGAAAGCAATATTTAAGAAGCAAGTGGAAGAAATTTCTGCAAATCAGACTGAGAAGCTATATCCTGGCAGTGGGAAGAAAAGTGCTTTGATGATTTTACAAAAGGGAGACAAAGTAAACTAGACTATCAAATGACACAGAAAAATAGAATATAACCTTACATATTAGACTGTATTAATAAGGAAACAATCTTTGAAAGACCTAACTCTTCTATTTGTGTTGGTCTCTGATCTTAAATATTGCTGGGCACCGCATTTATTTAGGCCTATGTTACACATCTCTGGCTATACAATAAGTCACTTGGGAAGCTTTTAAAAATTACCATGCTCAGTCCCTTCTCATATGAATTAAATTAAAAATCAGCTGCAAATCACTGATTTAGACCAGTAGAATACTAATAAGTTGGAGCAAAACATAGTATAATAATTAAGAGTATAAATCTGAGTTTTAAATCCTAGCTCTGCCACTTCTTGCTTATTTGACTTTGGGCAAGTTATTTACTCAGGAAAGGCCTAAGGTTTTCATTTCAAAATGGAATAATAGGAATATGTAATCACTTACATCATACTAAAGACCTTAGAAGAATGCCAAACACATAATAAATGCTTAATGTATTTTGAACCATTTTCTTCTGAAAATGTCCCTCCAAATTCCTAAGTTGCCAGAGAATTTAGGCACTGGGATTATCTGAATTTCCTTTTTTTTGTTTAATCTTTGTGAGTACTTATATTTAAAAATTGATGATCTGGATTCTGTATAAAGCACATTAGTAAAGCCTCACCCTAGAATGGATTTCAAATTGGAATAATAATAGCCAATTTGTTTCAGTGCTCACTGGGTATCAGGGACGTTTCTCAGCACTGTATTATAACAATTCTTCTAGTGTGGTTCTATTACTATCTTTATTTTATAGGTGAGAAAGTGAGAAAGTGGGACTCAAGGATGTTAAATGAATTCCTCATGTGTCTCCCTTAGAAGTCTGAGTTCTTAACTATCCTGCTCTACTGCCTACCCTACACATGAAAGATTTAGGAAAACAAAAAAATACAGAGGTTACATGAGAGCACATCACTCCTGGCACACAACTACCTGGCCACACTGAGAAACAGCTCATTTTTTTTTACTTAATATTATTAACTTTTACACTTCCATGGGAAGCTGAAAATAGCAAATTTGTGCCCTCTGCTTAGTGGTGTAGTATTTTGAGTATTTTATTATTCTATTTTCTGGAAGTAATTTGAATAAAGAAATCAAAATACACATGACACAGAAATTCTCTTAAGGGTTCTTAGTGTTTGCTCCCTGTTAAATTGAGTCAAAATACCTCAACTTGATAATACAATTTTGTTTTCATAGATGAGCCAGGCTTTCAAAGGCAAAAGTATTGTCTCCCATACTTTTATTTTTCCATTGTGAGAGAATGGATTTTTAATAGTAAGATCCATTGAATATAATAGTAAATATCTAAGTAAAGTATGTGGACAAAGTTTCTTTTATATGCACTGTGATTTTGGCATATATAATTTTATTGCTTAGATTAATTTTCATTTCTCAATATGCGTTAGACTTCTATTTTTTTTTCCTGAAGAAGCAAAATTAAGCCTTCTTTCAGACTTAAAAACTTATTCTATTGTTTACATTGACTGACAAGATTTACTTAAATAAGAGTGGAGAATTCAAATGAGTGGAGAATATGGCTTATTTTTTCCTTCACCAAAAGCGTATCTTTTTATATTAGAACTTGTTTTTATTTAGACAGCTTTGATTCTGTTTTTTTCTCCTTAAATGTATTATCTGTTGATTTTCCATAAGCTTATAAATAACTGATTATAACAAAATAAAATATAAACAAATCAAAAGCTACACAAGTACTGCCATAGAACCAATGAAGAGAGATTATAACAATAAGGAGGAAAAAAAGAAAATTGGAATGAGCCAGTCTCAGTTTTAAAAGGCCTGGTACACTGACAAGTGAACATATAAGATCTTGGGGAAATTTTGTGCCTCTCTTCTTTTTCCATATTAGTCAGCTCAAATAAAAGTTCTGTTTGCTATTGCGCTAAGAGCAATTTCCTAGAGAAAACAAATCTTCAACTTAAATTTCAATCACATTTGGAATTTTCACATTATCTTTTCATTTTGTAAAATTCAGAAAGTAAATTACATAAAGTAAGTGTGCCTTCTGAAAGTATGATTTCCATGCTTCTCTCTCTCTATCACAGGATGGCTGAATTACTTTGTTAATTTATAATAGTGCTATCCAGCTCTTGTATGCAAAAAAAAAGAAGGAAAAAGGAGTGACTCTTACATGTTACTAACCCAATGGTTCAAGTTAATTAGACTATAATGTTCACATTTTGAGTTATACAATATTTTTCATAATAATTATACGCTATGGAGACATCTATTAAAAGCCTAAAGTGATCATTTAAATGCAAAATCTCTGATAGAACTCCATTATATTTTTCATACTAAATTAACACTACAGGCTTCTAATGGATGCTTTAATTAGGCATTGATGTAATCAGCAATATTTGGCAAAATAAAATCTGTCACTGTGAAATAGTCATTATGTTCAATTTCTGTCAGTCAATATTAAGTGTTTTGTGAACTTTATGATTTAAGTAAGAAGCTAAAACCTAAGTGAGAAAATAAAAATCCCCAAACCTCCTTATGTGCCATACAAAAAAAAAAATACATAGTCATTAAGCATCTTTTGTGTTTCATAATTGCCAAACAACCAGCTTCTTTATAGATATTTATACTCAGGGGCACTCCATTAGAAGGTTGTCTCAATGCTTCAGAGAATGAAAAAGTAAAAGGTCTATTCTAATTGAAATACACATGTTTCATCAAGCAAATCAAACGAAGTGTGTGTGTGTGTGTGTGTGTGTGTGTGTGTGTTTATATGCACCATTAGAAGAATTCCATGGTCAAAAGGGGAAAGAAGAGACAATTAGAAAGGGTCATGGAGTCAGCTGAGATGTAGAAACAGAAAAATGCCACACAAAAGGCAGGAGCAGTTCATGTAGGGGGTAAGCAATTACAGGCCAAGGGAGAGCTATGCTGGGAGAGAAAGTGGAGATGCTTACCAGTAATTTTCCCATTGGCTTCCAAGGGAGGCTGCCAACTCACAATGACGGCGCGAGGCTTCCCTTCCCTAGTAATGACTGTCAAGTCCTTGGGAGCAGAGGTGGGGGCTGTGAGGTGAGACAGAGACAAGGCCTTGTCATTGGGTGTGTGAAAGAAAATAAACATTGGTGCAACTTTCATCATGATGTTGACATTCAGAATCTATCGAGAAGTATATCATTTCTATTTTGTCATTTACAGTTTATTTCAAGGATTTGAATTAAGCAAGCAAACAAGGACACAAAAATTAATAATTTTTATGGAAATCAAATGATTCCCAAGGTGTGACTCTAGAGAGCAGAAGAGAGTATGTGTGAATATAAAGGAGAAAAGTACAGCTGGTATTTCAAGTGGGCTCACACTAAAAATATAAGAATCATTATAAGAAGGAAGAAATGTATGCTTAGTGAGATGGATGATTACATATCTTTTTTTAGTTTTTTAATTATTTTTATTTTTGAATTTTTTTTTGTGACAGGGTTTTGCTCTGTTACCCAGGCTAGAGTGCAGTGGTGCAATCATAACTCACTTCAGATTCAACCTCCTGGGCTCAAGTGATCTTCCCACCCCAGCCTTCTGAGTAGTCGGATCCACTGTTGCACACCACCACTCTTGGCTAATTTTTAATTTTAATTTTGATTTTTGTAGAGATGGGTCTCACTATGTTGCCACACTAGATGATTATATGTCTTCAAAAGAATTCTGTTACAACTGTAGGCATTTATAAATAAAAATGTCATCTAATTCTATACTTCCTTAAAAGCCAAAAAGTTTTCAAAAATAAGTTAAAACTGAGGTCAAAATATCTTAACTAGGTGACATATTAGTCATCTTCTAAACCAACAGGAAGGCACACATGAGAAATTTAAATAGAAGAGGTAGAAAATATCTATGAGTGTCTTAGTATCAATCCAGCATGAAATAACATGGCACAAAGGCCTGCTCCTAAGGCTACTTCTCCCACATGTTGTACTCAACACAATTTTAAATATTTAAAGTTGGCAGCAAACTGGCTAAGTTAGCCCAGCATCTTCCAGGTTTCTTCCAATCTGGTCTCTCACTTTCTATGTTTTGGAAGACAGTTTTCCTTCTGGGTAGCTCACAATGCTGCAAGTCTATTATTCACAGCATCTTTGCTACCCTTAGTCTAACAAAGGCAGATTCAGAACATATTGGGCTCTACATTTGGGATATGGAGGACTTTCCTGGTCTCCACATAAAAATTCTGTGTATGACAAGACAGTTAGAAATCAGTCTCTAATTCTGAACTCATCTTCACCCTATTCTCTTTGGTGCTTCTGCTGATCATATATTGCAGAATCTGGACATTATTAACACTGTATTTCCAGTATCTCTTCCTGAAGAGCATTCTGAATATGAGCCAAATAGAAGAGACATCCATCACTCCCATCTATCATACCATTTTCTTTCCAACACCCTGATCCTCAGAGTCACTGGGATTCCAGGTTAACCAAACGCGCAATTAATTTTAATCCTTGACAATGTACTTAATATATTCACATTTTCAAAAAACAAGAAGGGATGGATGAAGAAAGAAAATTAGAAGAGAAGGAGGGAAAGAAGGAGAAGAAAACATAGATCCAGTGTAGTTGATCCCTTAGCAAGAGACTGAATATATACTAACACAGTACAAAATAACAAATGTGGTGTAATATAATATGATATATATGGCTTAATGAAACCAGATCAGGAAATTCTTGCAAGAAATGCAGATTCATTATGGCACAACACTAAAAAGATAATGCTGTCTTAAAGAGGATTATTCTCATAGAAAGGTCATTCAGGATATTTTCCTGACTATGAATGGGAAGGTAAGATACAGTCACAAAATAACTTAGATTAATATATATCAAACATCACAAGGAATTTTCCACTTAAGGAAGTAATTAAAATCTTTGTATTTTTTACTAGTGAAAATAGCCTGTTTTGTCTTAACTATGTTAAAATTCAAATTGATGTTTGTTTAGAAAATAGTCAAATGATGATGATTAGATTGCTTCACTGAATCTGTTACGTATTCAAAAAGGATAAAGTGACTCTTCAACTTTGGCTAACAATATAATACATTGAAGAATTAGTTATTTAATTAAAAAAATCTAACAACCTATCTAATTCAGGTGCTGTGCAAGCTCTTATTTTTCCTCAAGTCATGTGAATATTGGTGAATAAAAATTTGGTATTGGAATTAATGACCTAAATGTCTAGCATTATCATATGAACTGCACACTATTCCTTAATATTTGGAAAATAATATGGCCCTCACAACTTCAATAATCCCTACCAAGTCAAATAGAATTCCTCTGGCTTGCTCTTCTCCTGAGTTCTTGAGTTCTGCCTGGAATGATTTCTAAAAATTCTTCATTGTCTACCCATTCTCCTTGGATTAAATATAAATAAAAATAAACACCAGGACCGCTAGGATTTATATTCTACTTTCTTTTACGTACTTCATTCCCCTTGTTGTCCCATGAACACTGTGTTCAACTTGCTTTGAGCCAATCATAAGTGTCTCTTTAATACATCATCTTTCTGACACCTGCTTAGGTATTTTTACACATGAGTTTTCCATCCTTTGGAAATCCCTGGAATGAATATGTGATGATTCAACTAAGCCACAGCTCAAATGTCACTTATTTTGTGAAACTTCCTCTTATTTTTCCAGACAGAATCTGCACTTTGTTTGCTCTGATTTCAACTTGTTCACAATTTTGTGATTATATTTCTGATAATACTTCAGGACTTTAAAAAATACTTTTTCTTTTTTATTGGACCATAATTTTCTCACAGACATAGACTCCTTACCAAGTTCCTATCTCAAGGCATGACAATTTTAAATGAACATTATTAAAAACCCTTAATTAATATCTTGGTCCACTAGACAAGCACTGCCCTCTGATTTATTTGGCTCTCAATTTTTCCTATACTTGTATTTCTTTAATAAGTGCATGAATGGAAGGTACCATTCAAGTTTCAGAATTCAGCCATTGGAATTGTATTGAACATTTGTTATTTGGACTGTCCAGTATCCCATCCTCTCCTCTTCCTTTTAAAGAAGCACTTGTTTTTTCTCTTTGAAAAACAAGCTCTACTCTGTATCCTGAAAGCTTGGTAGCAATGTTGATTGAAAATTCTATAGTCTTATCCCATCTTCTCCCTTCACCTGTCTCAAGAGATGTCAATAATGTTCTCTCTTTTGTGAAACAGAATCTACATACAAGGAAATAAAAAAGGTGGAGTCAAATAATTGCTATGGTAGCATCTTGAGGAGATAGACCAATAGTTCCTCATTTCTATAGCCTAGGAATGATAAGGCTGTTGCCTGTCTCTTTCCAAGTCCTAATTATTTAAGGTGTCCTTCCCGTCACTTTTATTTTACTTCATTTAACCAAAGTCAAATGAAGGATCATTATCTGGACAGAATGAAATGTTTGATTTCAAAAATTTTCCAGTCACTCGTATCTTTATCATGAGCCATTTCAACACATAATGGTGTAGCCCCATATGATCTTTATCTGACAGAAGAACTAGAAGCAAACTTTACAGTTATTTTTTTCACTGAATTTCCTTCTCACAGTTATAAAACCTGCAGACACTTGTGAATTCTTCTTGCTTCTTATCATCACTCAGGGATCCTATCCACATGCTATTTACACCTTTGCCCAGTTGATTACCTTTTATATTAACCACATTTCTAAAAGTTAATATCTTTTTGTTGGCAATGGGTATCACCACTGGTGTCTCTACAAGGCTAGGTGGTTAATGAGAAATCAATAGGGTGCATACATCAAGTCAGATGTTGGCATGCATTTTATGTTTATGAGAGGAAAAAAATGAATTAATTTGCTCATATTAAGATGAAAATACTACTACTTCTCTTTCACACAGGGAAGGCCAGATTTCTTACTATTTCATATTTACCTACATTCATCTCCTTTCAAATAAAAAGGAAGAGCACACTGTTTACTTGTTCACACTATCCAATAGCATGTATCTCATCCAGCTGGTCTTATTCACCCTAAGAAGCTGTGAACATTCTGAATTTAGGGTGGAATTCTGAGAAGAAGAGATAATACCAGGTAAAATAGAAAAATAGGATGTTAAAATTAAATTAGGTCAACTAGAAATCTACTTGTTGAAAGAAGTATCTACAGATATGTGAAAATATTCTCACTAGAACTCTAATGGTTAAGATAATAGTTGGAGAAAAAAATTAGAACTGCAATCCCATGGGACAAATTCTAATGGAAAGAGAAATTCAACTTACCCAAGAAAGAGCTTTATTGGCATTGTTTTAAATTTGAAAATTGGTGTAGTTTACCCACAAATATGATATATCATGAAACCAATAAAAAAAATTAAGCCCTGGATTCTTCAGAAGTTGGATTTCTGTGAACTATAAATGTCAAGTACACTGCATCCTTGTTAAGGTTATAAAGTCTACATTTATGATCCATAGTAAATGTGACCAGCAAAAATTACAGTGAATTGAATCACCCTAGATTTGAACTATTTAAAATTGCATAAAGGTCTTCTATTACGTTATTCCATTTCCAAAGAGTGAACAAGACCACCTGGAAACTCCTTCCCATATCCAGTCAAGGTTATTCACAGTAAATATCCATGAGACTTCAGTTGTAATGCAATGTTTTGTTTTGCATCTATTTTTTTTTTCAAGGTGGGAAATACCTACCATGACTATTATTCAAAGACACAACTGTTTTGGACAGAGTTCAATGGATAGATTTCTGTTCTTTACTTAAATGTAGTGAAACGAAGATTTACAGTTAGATCACCTGAGTTAACACCCTGAAAAAACCATGTATTGATCATGAAAGCAGATTATTTAAGCCATTGGAGATTCATTTATTTTTCTAGTGTGAGAAGAATACTCTTAGATATAAAAATGCTATGAACTATAGAGGATGAAATATTTTATATAGGATAAGGTATAATTGAGACACCATAGGGAACACATGCTCTAATTTCCACAGAACTTGGAAAATGCGATTACCAAGGGTCAGAAGTAGACATTTCCTCACATACCTGCTTCATACGTGGTGGCATGCGCAGTCATGCTCCAAGTACTGGACCTTCTATTTTTTGTTACCATGACCGAGAATTCATACATTGTGTTTGGTTTGAGGCCTGTTGCTGTGTAACTTAGAGATGTTGTGTCTTCTGACTATACACGTAGGAAATAGCAAAGAGATAAAAAATAAACTCTATCAACTTGGTAAATCAAGACATGTAAAAAGACTGTTAAATAACTCAGCACAAAAGTAATCTACTCCCAAACAGCAGAGGTATAGGGCATAGCACTGACTCGACTTCCCATCTATTAACCAGTTCACACTGGCTGATTATCCATCTACAATATAACCAATAAAATTAGGTATTATGGTTGTCCAAAGGCGCTACTAGATAGAAAATTTTCCAATTAGAGATGGTGAAACGTCTAACATGTTGAAGCATATTTTCCATATGATCAGGCATATAAGACTATGCCTCTTATAAATGTCAATTTGTGTTTGGTATTTAGATACCTTTTTTCAAAGTTAAATACTTACCTTTATTAAAGAACCAGAGCAACAGGACAAATTCCACTTCCTTTTGTCAACTTGATTTTTGAAATTTTCTACATTGAACTTAATTCATTTATAATCAAAATCTGTTTTTTTTTTTGCATAAGTTTTAATGTTATAGATTTTAAATAGAACATTGTTATTATTTTCCACTGGTAACAAAGTTAATTTATTAGAGTTCTACTGTTTATCATGTTTTTCAAAAAGCCTTTAAGGTTTAAACTTTTAGGGCTTCCAGAATCCATTTACATCTTATAGAGAACATGAGACAAAAGCAATGCTGCGTCACGTGGTTTTCATTCTTTGTGTAGACTTCACATTAAACAAACATTTAACGATGGTAACTGGAGCAATTGATCAAGGACGGAACAGCAAATTGGATAAATACTAAAGGATTACTTTGGTGTTTAAAGTGGTGTTGGTATTACTGAAGTCTTTTGAATCCATTCTTTGTCTTTTAAATGACAAGTTAGAGATATTTTAGTAGAAAGTAAATTATAGTTCTTTATTGCTTACTCAAAATATCAAAATGGGTAATAAAGAAAAAACATGCTGCAAGGTTTAATATGTTAAAGTATATTTTCCATATAAGCAAAAAAATTGAGACTGTCCTCTTATAAATACCATTTTGTGCTTGGTATGAGGTATCTTTCTTCAAAGTTAAATATTTTAAAACTTATTACATTTATTATCTATTTACGTCTAAAATAATTAAGAAAAGCTCTTTTCCCCCACTCATATCATATGTATCTCACCCTTACTACTGTAGGAAGGGATATCTTTTTAAAAAAATTCTGCTATGAATCCTTCTTAGGTTATAGTTATGAAAATTGTGTATTTCATTACAACACCAAATAAATATGTAACTGTGCTAATAACTTTTCGGTGATGTGCCTATCCAGCCTATTAAAGCGATGACCTCAACTATTTATCAGAAATCTTCTTAAAAATAACTGTAGGGTGGCACGGTGACTCACGCCTGTAATCCCAGCACTTTGGGAGGTCAAGGCGGGTGGATCACCTGAGGTCAGGAGTTCAAGACTAGCCTGACCAATATGGTGAAACCCTGTCTCTATTAAAAATACAAAAATTAGCTGGGCGTGGTAGCATTCACCTGTAGTCCAAGCTACTTGGGAGGTTGAGACAGGAGAATCTCTTGAACCTGGGAGATGAAGGTTGCAGTGAGCCAAGATCAGGCCATTGTACTCCAGCCTGGATGACAGAGTGAGACTCCATCTCAAAAGTAAAAAATAAGAAAAACCTGTAAAAATATATGCCCTAAATAAATGTAAATATTTTTTGGTATAATCAGGAGATGAAATTCCATCAAATAAAACACAAGGTGGTCAGCTAGTATCTGACATGCAGATATATTACTTCCACTTTTGCCTTCCTTCATGATCATGAACATGATCTAAGTCTTAGAAATGGAAATAAAAGGGAGAAATGAGGCAATAAGAAATATTTTAGGTAAGAGAGAAGAATCATATCTCAGTAAAAACAGTTTCTGGGCACAGACACCACTAGCATTTGAGAGGCCAACCAGTAAGATCGTCTTTGTGTTCTAGATTGACACCTTTACATTCTTTAATACCATGAATTGCTGAGTTTCCTCTAAAACCTTATAGAAAGCTACTGCTTATCTTTAAAAAAGCCTAGAAATACTTTGGAAAAACATGGCCAGTTATCTCTGTGAGTATAGAATAACCAGATAATACCTCTCTGAGCCTTACTTTTTTTTTTTTTTTTTTTTGAGATGGAGTTTTACTCTTGTCACCCGGGCTGGAGTGCAATGGTATGATCTCGAGTCACTGCAACCTCAGCCTCTCGGGTTCAAGCAATTCTCATGCCTCAGCCTCCCATATAGCTGGGATTACAGGTGCCCCCCAACCACGCCCAGCTAATTTTTGTATTTTTTAGTAGAGATGGGGTTTCGCCATGTTGGCCAGGCTGGTCTCGAACTCCTGACCTCAGGCGATCCACCCGTCTCGGCTTCCCAAAGTGCTGCGATTACAGGCGTGAGCCACTGAGCCCAGCCTGAGACTTTTCTTGTGTGCAAAATGGACACAACCATAGCACTGACTTCATAGCATTATTTAAAGTGCAAACTAAGACAAGTAAAACATAATGTTTGGCCCAGAGAAAGTATTAAATAAATCTTAGATACATTATTTCATGCATTGTCTCTTGTATATAATTTTAGGCATGTGTTATATGCTCCCCCCATTAAGTTATATGCAGTTTGAGAGCTGAGACTGCATCCTGCACAACTTCATATCCTCTGTAACATCCATGTTCTATCTAGTAAGCACTAGTCAACACTCAATGGATATTTTGAATAGAAATTTGTATAAAACATCATATGATTAAGTACCTTAAAAGAAAAATATATAGAAAATATCTCCATTTGATCGGCAAAGTTAATACAGGGTTTTAGACAATCAAAACATGAGCATCTGTATTATAGCTTGCTTTGGGACTAAAATGGAACTAGAAGAGCACTCCTGTGGGGAAATCCCTGGATAATGCCATTGGGGTCATCTGAGATTCAGCTCTAGTTTAATGAGGAATTTCTGTCAAGTTATATCGCCTACCTCTGTCTTCATACTTAACTACAAAGAATCTCATTGTTTTTACAGTAAGTATGGATATTTCCATCATATAGATGAGAAAAATGAGACTGAGCAGGGTAAGTTTCATGACAGGATGTTGCAAAGTCAACCCCTGAGCCCAGGTCATGTGGCTCCATGTCTGTTTTGTTTCATATCATGTGTATGTCCTGCCTACCTTTTAAAGCTGTAGTGGAAATGAGATGAAGTAAAGATATGACATTGACTTGAAAAGTACAAAGTGAAAACTCAAACAGTCTATTATCATTATTTGTAAAATTTAAATTTATTGTGCATCTTTCTAGTTTCCCCTAACCCTCCTTACATCAGGTTGTGGATATATATGGAGAGAGAGAGAGAGAGGGAATAATATGTTAGTAATTGAAAACCTTCTGTCAGGAAGATGAAGGGAAGAAGAACAGCGCCTCACAGGCGTTCTTTGTGAGATTCAGTAATTCCATGTCTGCTGTAGTAACTATTCAACTGAAATAATTTGTTTCAGGAAATTTTGGAACTCAAACCATTCTGGAGAAAACAATCATTATTCCTTAGAACATTTCACATTCTGGCAAAGTCGCCATGGCCATTCTGTGAAATGAATGTATCGACAAAGTACAGCAATTATGACATAAAATTTTTAAAGTGAGAAAGTAACCTTTTAAAAGTAAACTTAGAGAATCGGGTAATCTATATAAAAAGAGCTGTTTTTTTAATGGTCTCATACATTTCATTGGTTGTCTTTTCTGATGATGTTATCTTTATTTATAGTTCTGCTGAATCTTAAATTTACTACTGTAAGGAGATGGATAGGGTACTTACTACATACCTTATATCAGTGATACTGTTTAGACTTGCCTAGAGAGTTTTTCCAAATACCTCACCTAACAAGGCAGCAGTACCAAAGAAAACTGTCTTTAAATGGTTTCAACTAAAATCTGATTTATGATGAAATGTGAGTTTTATGGAATTTAAAAGTTGAAAGACACCAGAGGAAGATCCAGCATGGCTACGGGCAGAGAGAGGCAAGCTTATAGAATTGGTGTTGGGATTTTGCCACAGCTCTAGGACTGGAGTTAAAAACACCCTCGAAATATTTTCATACCCCCAAAATCACTACTAGCTTGAGGCTGGATTCAGGAGGATGGTAGTTCAGTGAAAAGAACATTGGCTAAACTATCAGGAGATCTAAAATCTCAAGAGCTACCCCAATCGAGTGGTACAAAAGGAGTAGGAAGAAGACAGATGGCCAGGGTTGAACTATTTGATTTCTTAGTTGTTGGGTGACATTTATGCTCTTATTTTCAAAACTGACTTCTTCATTCCCAATCAGTATCTTGTGAAAGTTTAAGTTCTAAATGTGTTTTTATACATTGTATCTCTCAAATAACTTATGAATTCTTTTAAGTTTATCCATAGAGCTGAGTGTATAACTCATCCTAAAATTATATGTAATAAGTAACAATGACTACAACATGTTTTCTTTCAAAATAAACCATGTCTCTGATGTAGTATATTTCTAGGTACATAGTAGGTTCTTGACAACTACTTGTTGATCTTCTCATTTTTGTCTACATTTGTATATTTTCTATATATAGTAAAATCATAGCAGTTTCAGGAGGTAACAAAATTATCTTAGTATATAACTAGTTGTTCTGATGCCTGAGGCTGGTTGATAGAGACTTGAAAGTGGTAATGACTGTCTCAAATATGTATCCCTGAGGAGCTCTTAAAGAGGCTTTGAGATGACTAGACAAGAAGGGAGAGCTGGTGTATTCATATTAGCTAAAGGGGAGTGTAGATTGTGAGTTTTCTTTACCACATAAGGGTGTTTTCAAGGCTAAATGAAGAAGATGTTAATGGCTTAGAGTGCTGAGGTTACAAAAAGTATCTTCAAGTTATCTATTCCCAGTTATATTCACTGAAAGATGGGTCTCTGTGACATTAACAGGGTCGCTTTGGAAATCAATCTAGATTCCAAATGGAAAAAAAAAAAAAGATACCAAAATCTATCCAGAAAATTAACATAGATCTCTGCTATTTTCAAAGGACAATGACATTCTCTTGCACAGAATCAAATCATTTATACGAACTCAGCATCTGGTGAAAATCAAATAACGTTTTACAGCACTTGATATTTTCCTACCTTGCCTTAGAATTGTTTCCTAAAATACAATTATTCTCATGTTAATTTTAGATATTGAGTTATTAAAATACTTCGTTTTTCCACATAGATACACAGCGGCAAAACGACTCATGACAGTCCAGGAGGGGTTTAAAACAATGCATTAAACAACTGTCAGTTCATTTTAAATTTTCAAGTAGAACTTCACCTTGTATTTTGCACTCGCAGAAAAGCTGGTTCTCCACCGGACAGTGTAAAGTCGCACCTCAGATGTCTTTTGGTTCTTAGGGACAGAGTTGTCTGCCCAGCTGACCCTCACAGCATCATGGGTAAGAGCCACAGCCTGTACACCTACTGGTGGGAGCATGGGGGTGGAGAGATCTGGGACCGAGGTGGGGAAATCATCAAGCAAAGGATAATAATCAACTGGGTCAGTGGGATCTGGGTTTAAAAAACCCACCAAATGAAACAAACAAATAAATACGTAAATAAAAGCGTTAAAAAATAAATATCAGTGGTAACACATCACAATGAGTTAAATGCATGGCAATAATGATGAAAAGGGAACATAAGAAGAACAGAAAAAAATGTAATTAATTCAATCGGAAAACACATTAGAAACAGTATTGCTATATTGCAAAAAAGTAATTGAATATTTTCTATAATTTACTCATTCCCCTAGAGTGGTTTTATCAATTTGACTGTCACTTCTGCTTATATATTTTAAAGTTCATTTTTTAAATGTTGCACGTTGCTTCTTAAAAGATATAGTCACAGAATCTATCAGTTTTATTACTACATAATTTAAAATAATAAGATAAAAAAGGGGTTCAGGTTTATTTCTGTCTATGAAAAAACTAATTGTTTATCTAATACCTAATTTTTTGTTTATTTTCTCCCCTTTGTCTAACTTAATAGGGTTTCCCTAATGTTTTTGTTGTTGCTTAGCTTGTATCCACACACACATTTCCTAGGCAAGAAAGACATAAATAATAAAGAACAAAGTACCCTGACATCCACAGCAACCTGTGTGTGACTGTGATTGCACAAAGTCAGAGTGACCAGGTACACATGATCCCATGGATCAATTACATATTTGATAACTAAGTTTCAGACAGCACCTGATTTGTCAGGCTTTCTTAGAGTGGAATCCTTGAAAATGTAGAAGTGTGATTTTACCCACATTCTCACAGAGTAATTAGCTAAGGTTTTAGTCTTGGTAGGAGTTCCCATATTCCACATTCCTAAAATTTTATATTATTGGATGGGAAGACAGGATTAACTACAGACTTATGAGATTTACACTGAGGTATATACATGCTTTGATCCATAATATAATGGGAATCTGCATAATGATGTGTGTGTCTTTACAAAATTCTCCAAAACACCTTGTAATCATGTTTATGCTGTGATATCAGAATAAGGGAAGCTGATTTTGTGGCCATAGTAATAGTCTAACTTTGAACATTTGATTTTGTGCTTAAAACATTTACATTTAAAAATATCTTTATATTATGTAGTATATATTCTAACAAAAAAAATAAGATGCGATAATGTAACTCTCAGGCTGGGCATATGATGACATTTGGGGAGATGAGACCTACTAAAATGTTGGGTGTCTACAGCAGCATAATACATGGTTTATTTTTTTCAACAACCTAGTTTAAAGTGGATTGACTGCTGGCAGGTTTTGATGATTACTTCACTTTGTCTACTGCATTTCAAATGCCTATCTCCTATTCATCACTTATTTTCCAATGAATTATTTAGTAGTTTACTAGTCTGTGGTCTTTGGAGCAAAATATAAAACTGAAAACAAAAACTGGAAAAAAAGGAGAGAGAGAGAGAGAGAGAGAGAGACAGAGACAGAGAGAGAGAGAGACAGAGAGAGAGAGAGAGAGAGAGTTGTGTTTAAAATTTAATGACAGAGCCCAGGCTTTCTGCGTTTTCTTTGATGTCTCTTTTTATTAAGGCATCCTTTAAACTCAAATGGATTTATAAAATGATGAAGGGGAAAGAGAAGACGTTGCAGTCTCCACAAGGATTCCAATCATTCATCAGATTTGTGTAGCAGTGGAAGATATTTTTGCCAAATTAAAGCAGGTGCTACTTTGCTTTACTTGTTTCCATTTTTATCTGACTTTACAAGAAGAACGTGATATACATATGGGAAGTTCTCTAATTTACAGACTCCTTTTTTGACCTATGTTACTGGATTACCCTCTTTGTTTTATTAATCCAGGTTTATTGGTAAACATATTAACTGTATAGTTTTTCACAGGTGCCATTCATAAGGTTTTGAAATAGGGTGATTCTTCTTCAAGAAATGGTAACAGTCAATCCTGCTATTTCTGATCTTAAATGAGTACACTATTCATGACTATTGTTATTGAGTTTCTTGGACTCAGTTCCAGAATGCTTCTCTCAAATTTCAAGCAAGGGTGTTGGGTGGTATTTTACCGATGGACTTACACAGTCCAGAAATTTCTATCCTTGGCCAAGTTTTATCTTTCCCATTTTATGGAATAATATTTTTTTCAGGTGTGGCTTGTCATCCTACATGACACTGCCTCCAGAATGGTGCTAGTACAATGACCAGTAGTTATATGAACTACTTAAGTTTAAACAAATTAAAATTAAATAACAAAACATTCACTTCTTGTGTTGCACTAGGCAATTTCAAGTGTTAAACTGTTACAAAAACCTAGTGTCTGATGCAGATATAGAGCATTTCCAACAAAGCACAGCATTATCATGCATAGCAGGCACAGACATTAATACATATTGCATATATTAATAGTCTTTTTCTCTCAGGTCAGAAACTGTAAATATTTGAATAATTGAATTTAACACATTCTTTTGTTGCTACACAATTTTTTTTCTCTTCCTACTACTGGGTAATTTATACACTGACTTTGAGTGGTTATATTCAAAAGAATTGAAAAAAAGTTTAATAAAAGACAAAATATAGCCTCAGAATTTTTGCTAAGAAAGAAATCCGTTTGATTCCTAACAGGTGTTTTGGTAAGTGCCCATGAATGTTCAGTCATTATATTAACATTCAAAATGAACTTTAGATGGGTGTGGTGACTCATGCCTGTAAAACCAACACTTTGGAAGGCTGAAGCAGGAGGATTATTTGAGGCCAGGAGTTCAAGACCAGCCTGTGCAACATAGCAAGACTCCAGCTCAAAAAAAAAAAAAAAAAAAAAAAAATGCCGGGTAGGTGGTGCACACCTGTAGTCCCAGCTACCCGGGAGACTTAGGTGGGAGGATCCCTTAACCCCGGGAGGTCAAGGCTACGGTGAGCCATGACTGCACCACTGCACTCCAGCTTGGACAACAGAATGAGACCCTATCTAAAAAAAATGAACTCTAAAATAATAATGCAATTTTACATGTGGATTGTACTTCACTTTAACATTGATAAAGCAGTTGAGAACAAATCAATTCAGCAGCATATTTTATTAGTCTTCTGATTTTTATCTTCTTCCCTTCTCCAGGCTCAAGATATCTTGTCCTTAAGACAACAAGAAATAAAGGGCTTTACAGCAAAAATGAGACAATTAATGCATTTGGCCAGGTGAGACTTTCAGCAGCTCTAATGCTGATATTTCCAGTATGGGATGAGGCTCTAGAGCTCACCAACATCTGTGGGCACATGTGTGTAGACAACTCCATAGCCTGATGCTTATTCTAGCTTGAGGATTTATTGCCTGTGATATATTTTGTAGTTACATTATATGGGCCCTTGTTCAAGACAGTGCATGGTACTCCTTTGCAGAAGCTTAGAGATAGAGGATGTCTTCTACATGGCACTGACACATTTATTAATTGAGTTTCCTTAACCTTTTATTTCATCTGTCCTTTGTTCTCCATGACATATGAAAGCAAAATAAAATAATTCTGCCACTTCCAGAAAAAGTGTTTTTTTTTTTTTTTTCCTTTGAAAAAGGCTGGAATCGGCCGGTTGCGGTGGCTCAAGCCTGTAATCCCAGCACTTTGGGAGGCCGAGACGGGCGGATCACGAGGTCAGGAGATCGAGACCATCCTGGCTAACCCGGTGAAACCCCGTCTCTACTAAAAACACAAAAAACTAGCCTGGCGAGGTGGCGGGCGCCTGTAGTCCCAGCTACTCGGGAGGCTGAGGCAGGAGAATGGAGTGAACCCAGGAGGCGGAGCTTGCAGTGAGCTGAGATCTGGCCACTGCACTCCAGCCTGGGCGACAGAGCGAGACTCCGTCTCAAAAAAAAAAAAAAAAGAAAAAAAAAAAAAGAAAAAGGCTGGAATCACACATTCTTCTTGAACCCCTTAACTGGCTTTTCTTCAGTAAGAAAATTCCTCACACAAATTCCAACTATTAGTATTATTTCAACTCTCAGTTCCTTCAGGATCTGAGTCATCAGAAAACAAAAATTGCTTGGATCACTGGTGTTTTAGAAACTACTTTGGGAATGTCATATGCTAGAATTAATGCAACAAATGCAAGAAAAAAGAAGCTGATGACTCCAGTGGTTCTTTCTGAACAACTTACTTTCAGTTTATTTGAATTCTTTCACCTTTACCAGTTTCTGATTGAAAAGTGACTTTTATTTGCCACCTCAGTGGTCCTTCCTTGTGGCCATTAGTTTTGGGAAGAGAATAAGAGCTTAAAAAGACTGACTGTAGTATCATTTTGCACGGCCTGATCACAAGTGCCAAGTCACCATGGCAACAAGAAGCTCCTGGGGATCTTTTACTATAGGCAGGACAGAGATGGTCACTAAAGGAAAATTATGGGACACAATGGTACAGCCAAAGTGGTCTGTTTGCTCTCAAAGAATATTGTTGCTGGCTGAACAAGAGAATAAAGTTAAAATCCCAGACACCCATCATGTTAGCTCTTAGTTTGTATCCTGAATTTCAATTCTTCTCATCTCTCAATATTTGGAGACAACACATTTGATAGTAAATATTCTCTGGGTTATTTACTCTTTTAGAGAAGTCATGAATCCCTTTGATTATACAATGAATGGTATATATGGTCTCCACAGATAAATAAATATACTGACATCCGCCCAAAAATTTGCATTCTACTTTAGACAGATCTTAAACCTGGAAACAATGGTCAAAGATTCAAAGAGACTACAATAGCAACTTTGCCTTAAATAATACTACTAAAATTAATACAGTGACAGTATATTCTGGAGACCATCACATAACAATTATGAATTCAAAGAACAACTGTATTCTTAAGACAGTCTACGAATGAAGTTTGTACATTTGGCAAACAAACTGCACTAAGTTCACACAAATTTGGGCAGAAGTAGCAGCCACGGGATTCCACTATTTATTTTATAACCATTTCTTCCAACTCATCCAAATTTCAAACTTCAGTAACATCTCATGTTCTCTGGTGCCTGCTATCTCAGATCCTTTGTTTTCATTAAGGGGACAATATCTGACAAGTTAAATGAGGTCTGAAGGGTGTGAGGGGGCAGGTTCAATGTATTAATGAGAAAGGGAACTTGGGTTTTACTTGGAGATTTCAGACATAAATCTGTGGCAGGGGGTTGGGAAAGTAGTCAAGTGACTTTCCAGGGACTCTGAATAGCCCTACAAATGTGTTGTTCATTGTATTTTGGACTAAGCCTAGGCATGCTAACAAATAGCCTCCATAAATAGTTTGGATCTCACCATCTTACCCATTTCTTTCTCAGTTTCCTGAACCCTTTTACTCTTATGTACTGCCTTTACAGTTCAACCAACAGTAAAATTCCTAAGGGTGACAAGGCCTTAAATCAGCTATCCCTTTAATGTTCTGAGGCCCTGGGCACTGCTTGGGTGACCCAGAGGCCCAGCTCAGGACAATACCACCTATGTCACTCAGCCTAATGCAAACTACCTCCGAAGGCCAGCTCTTCCTTGTCATCTTAGTTTGAAAGACCCTGTGTGGAGAAGCAAGTGTCTATTTAGGCATTTGGCAACCTTTATGCAGGGACAAAGATGGCATTGATTTGAGACAAGCTGCTCAGGAGATGGAAACATGGTATCAGGGCACCAAAACTATGATGCTATTGTGAAGGAACAGACTGAGAGATCTATATTCTCTAAGTCCATGTGCGAATTTACAAACTGAATTCCTCCCACTTAATTTTGACAACCAAAGAAATAAAAAAATGCTTGCATATGTGTGCATGTATACATGTGTACATATCAGACTCAGAGGATAATAATTCTCTGAGGATTATCAGAGGATAAAGAAACAATATATTCATTTTTGTTTCTTTGTGTTTTATTTTAGTTTTTCTTTTTTCACCATAAATCAAATACTACTTTGTCAGAGGATGATTAACAATTTCACTTACCTGTTATAGACTTGGTGGTGGCACTTTCATAAAGAGGAACTCCTTCTCCAGCATTGTTAAAAGCTTTTAGGGAGATTACATAATGGGAACTTGACTCTGGAGAAAAAACAGAAACAATATGAATGTGTTGATTTATTTAACATACTGAAATATTCAGGGCAAACATTTTCCTCAAAACAAATTTCATATAATCTACTTGGTAAATTATTTAAGAATGAGTGAGTTGGATTCAGAAAGGAAAGTGGCAGTGGATGGTAGCAACAGGGGTTTTTGATCTTCTTCAATCCCCATATGAAAACATACTGAACTACTAGGTAGAAAACAGAAAGCATTTAGCCACTCGCTGCAAACCTGTATGATGATGTGTGCCCTCAAACCCTAATATACAAGTGGGTGTGAATAAACAACCAACAGCCTCATCATTTGTTCGTTATCTGCATCTGTGTAAGAAACATCAAAGGGAAGCATCAAACCTAAAAACAGGATAATTCTAAAATAGGTATTAGCAAATGCTGGAAAGCACAGCAAATCAGTTTCAGAACAACAAATTTAAACACTCAAAACTGATCGGCAAAGTCTCCTCTCTAGGACTGTGCCCAAACTGGGGACAACCTCTTGGGAACTGATGTAAGACATAAGCAAGATTGAAACAATATTGATGAAGGGGAGAGAAAGTCCAGATAAAAGTAGGGGAGAAGAAGAACCATGAAAATTCAGAAAGCAAGGTGCCATAGTTTTTAGTCTGTATCTGGAGCTGGCAAACTTTTGTAGGCCCAAATAGTAAATACTTCAGCTTTGAATGTCACATCATTTCTGTCACATTTTTGTCTCTGTTTATTTGTTTACAACTCTTCAAAATGTAGGAACCACTCATAACTCAGGCGCCCATACAAGAACAAGACCTGGGCCAGATTCTACCTGTAACCTGTAGTTTGGGGAACCCTGTCTAATGTAAAGAACAGGACAGGGAGCTCTGTGTATTGAGAAGAGCTCTCTGAATTTCTGAAAGAACAGAAAAAACAAATTATATAAGCGTAAGCAATAAAAATGTATTGAGGTAAATTTTTTTACAAAATTACCATAAGAAAAAATAAAATAGGAGAATATCATTCCTATAGAAAATTACAGAAAATGGATAAAAAGTAGAAGAAAATACCCAAGAAAAATAGATCAAAACTGCAATCTTTTGCGGTGGCGCGACCAAGATGGCCGAATAGGAACAGCTCCAGCCTCCAGCTCTCAGCATGAGTGACACAGAAGAGGGGCGATTTCTGCATTTTCAGCTGAGGTACTGGGTTCATCTCACTGGGGTGTGTCGGACAGTTGGTGCTGATCCGTGGGTGCAGCCTGACCAGCCAGAGCTGAAGCAAGGTGAGGCATTGCCTCACCTGGGAAGCTCAAGGGGGAAGGAAATGCCTTTTCCTAGCCAAAGGAAATTGAGACACATAACACCTGGAAAATCGGGTAACTCCCACCCTAATACTGCGCTTTACCAAGGGTCTCAGCAAACGGCATACCAGGAGATTATATCCCACACCTGGCCCAGAGGGTTTCACGCCCACGGAGCCTCCCTCCTTGCTAGCACAGCAGTCTGAGATCTAACTGCAATGCAGCAGTGAGGCTGGGGGAGGGGCGCCCGCCATTGCTGAGGCTTAAGTAGGTAAAAAAAGCCACCAGGAAGCTCGAATTGGGTGGAGCCCACCACAGCTCAAGAAGGGTGGCCTGCCTGCCTCTGTAGACTCCTCCACTGGGGATAGGGCATACCTAAACAAAAAGCAGCAGAAACCTCAGCAGAGGTAAATCTCCCCATCTGACAGCTTTGAAGAGAGCAGTGGATCTCCCAGCATTGAGATCTGAGAACAGACAGACTGCCTGCTCAAGTGAGTCCCTGACCCCTGAGTAGCCTAACTAACTGGGGGACATCCCCCACTAGGTGCAGACCAATACCTCACACCTCACATGGTGGAGTACACCCCTGAGACAAAGCTTCCAGAACAAGAATCACACAGCAACACTCGCTGTTCAGCAATATTCTATCTTCTGCAGCCTCTGCTGCTGATACCCAGGCAAACAGGGTCTGGAGTGGACCTCAGGCAAACTCCAACAGACCTATAGCTGAGGATCCTGACTGTTAGAAGGAAAACTAACAAACAGAAAGGACACCCACACCAAAACCCTATCAGTATGTCACCATCATCAAAGACCAAAGGCAGATAAAACCACGAAGATGCAGAAAAAGCAGTGCAGAAAAGCTTCAAATTCAACAAATCAGAGTGCATCTCCCCCTCCAAAGGAACGTAGCTCATCTCCAGCAAGAGAACAAAGCTGGACGGAGAATGACTTTGATGAGTTGAGAGAAGAAGGCTTCAGTCAATCAAACTTCTCGAGCTAAAGGAGGAACTAAGGTAACCAGCAAAAAGAAACTAAAAACCTTGAAAAAAGAATGGCTGAATGGATAACTAGAATAATCAATGCAGAGAAGACCTTAAAAGAACTGATAGGGATGAAAACCATGGCATGAGAACTACATGACAAATGCACAAGCTTCAGTAACTGACTCAATCAACTGGAAGAAAGAGTATCAGCGATTGAAGATCAAATGAATGAAATGAAGCGAGAAGAGAAGTATAGAGAAAAAAGAGTAAAAAAAAAAAAAAATGAACAAAGCCTCCAAGAAATATGGGATTATGTGAAAAGTC
>NW_012116400.1:1530484-1531244 GCF_000951035.1 Colobus angolensis palliatus
TCAACCCAGAATTTCATATCCAGCCAAACTAAGTTTTATAAGTGAAGGAGAAATAAAATCCTTTACAGACAAGCAAATGCTTAGAGATTTTGTTACCACCAGGCCTGCCCTACAAGAGATCCTGAAGGTAGCACTAAACTAGGGAAAGGAACAACTGGTACCAGCCACTGCAAAAATATGTCAAAATGTAGTCCATCGATGCTAGGAAGAAACCGCATCAACTAGTGAGCAAAATAACCGGCTAATATCATAATGACAGGATCAAGTTCACACATGACAATATTAACCTTAAATGTAAATGGGCTAAATGGTCCAATTAAAAAACACAGACTGGCAAACTGGATAAAGAGTCAAGACCCATCAGTCTGCTGTATTCAGGAGACTTATCTCACATGCAGAGATACACAGAGGCTCAAAATAAAGGGATGGAGGAAGATCTACCAAGCAAATGGAAAACAAAACAAAAAAAAGCAGGGGTTGCAATCCTAGTCTCTGATAAAACAGACTTTAACCATTAAAGATCAAAAGAGAAAAAGAAGGCCATTACATAATGGTAAAGGGATCAATTCATCAGGAAGAGCTAACGATTCTAAATATATATACACTCAATACAGGAGCACCCAGATTCATAAAGCGAGTCCTTAGAGACTTACAAAGAGACTTAGACTCCCACACAATAATAATGGGAGACTTTAACACCCCACTGCCAACATTAGACAGATCAACGAGACAGAAAGTTAACAAGGATATCCAGGAATTG
>NW_012116400.1:1536864-1554866 GCF_000951035.1 Colobus angolensis palliatus
CATGCTCATGGATAGGAAGAATCAATATCGTGAAAATGGCCATACTACCCAAGGTAATTTATGGATTCGATGCCATCCCCATTAAGCTACCAATGACTTTCTTCACAGAATTGGAAAAAAACTGATTTAAAGTTCATATGGAAACAAAAGAGACCTCACATTGCCAAGACAATCCTAAGCAAAAAGAACAAAGCTGGCGGCATCACGCTACCTGACTTCAAACTATATTACAAGGCTACAGTAACCAAAAGAGTATGGTACGGGTACCGAAACAGAGATACAGACCAATGGAACAGTATAGAGCCCTCAGAAATAATACCACACATCTACAGCCATCTGATCTTTGACAAACCAATTTATTACAAAAACAATAAATGGGGAAAGGAGTCCCTATTTAATAAATGGTGCTGGGAAAATTGGCTAGCCATAAGTAGAAAGCTGAAACTGGATCCCTTCCTTACTCCTTATACAAAAAATAATTCAAGATTGATTATAGACTTAAATGTTAGACCTAAAACCATAAAAACCCTGGAAGAAAGCCTAGGTAATACCATTCAGGACATAGGCATGGGCAAGGACTTCATGTCTAAATCACCAAAAGCAATGGCAACAAAAGCCAAAATTGACAAATGGGATCTAATTAAACTAAAGAGGTTCTGCACAGCGAAAGAAATTACCATCAGAGTGAACAGGCAACCTACAGAATGGGAGAAAATTTTTGCAATCTACTCATCTGACAAAGGGCTAATATCCAGAACCCACAAAGAACTCAATCAAGTTTACAAGAAAAAAACAACCCCATCAAAAACTGGGCAAAGGATATGAACAGACACTTCTGAAAAGAAGACATTCATACAGCCAACAAACACATGAAAAAGTGCTCATCATCACTCGCCATCAGAGAAATGCAAATCAAAACCACAATGAGATACCATCTCACACCAGTTAGAATGGCAATCATTAACAAGTCAGGAAACAACAGGTGCTGGAAAGGATGTGGAGAAATAGGAACACTTTTACACTGTTGGTGGGACTGTAAACTAGTTCAACCATTGTGGAAGACAGTGTGGTGATTCCTCAAGGATCTAGAACTAGAAATACCATTTGACCCAGCCATCCCACTACTGCAGGTATACCCAAAGAATTACAAGTCATGCTGCTATAAAGACACATGCACACATATGTTTATTGCGGCACTATTCACAATAGCAAAGACTTGGAATCAACCCAAATGTCCATCAGCGACAGACTGGATTAAGAAAATGTGGCACATATACACCATGGAATGCTATGCAGCCATAAAAAAGGATGAGTTCATGCCCTTTGTAGGGACATGGACACAGCTGGAAACCATCATTCTCAGCAAACTATCGCAAGAACAGAAAACCAAATACCGCATGTTCTCACTCACAGGTGGGAACTGAACAATGAGATCATTTGGACACAGGAAGGGGAACATCACACACCGGGTCCTATTGTGGGGAGGGGTTAAGGGGGAGGGACAGCGTTAGGAGATATAGCTAACCATGTAAATGGTGAGTTAATGGGTGCAGCACACCAACATGGCACATGTATACATATATAACAAAACTGCACGTTGTGCACATGTACCCTAGAACTTAAAGTATAATAAAAAAAGGGAAAAAAACATGCAACTTATGATTTCAAAATGAACTAAACTACATTAAGAAAATGATGCCAGATATGAAAATGTAACAAAATCAGAAAACTCAGAAATGGGGTGGTATAACTCAAGAAATATATATATATGTAAATTAAAAATTTTTAGACATGAAGGGTAACTAGATGAATATAAGTAAAAAGCAAAAACATAACAAAAGAAATTAAGAAGACTGAACAAGGATTCAGAAGAAAGTGATAAATATTGAAGTTAGAGAAGCAAGATCTAACATACAGATAATAGGAATCCTTGATGAAGAAAATTCAAAGGAAAATAAAAACAGAATAAATAATTACAAAATTTGCTGACTTAAAATAATTTTTTAGGCATCCGGACAAAAATAATGTATGACTTAAAAAAAAATTAGGTTATCAGGCTTTTTATAACATTTTACAACAGAAGAAATTAGACTAACTTTGGCCAGGCACGGTGGCTCACGTCTGTAATCCCAGCACTTTGTGGGGGCTGAGGCAGGCGGATCACGAAGTCAGGAGATCAAGACCATCCTGGCAAACACGGTGAAACCCCGTCTCTACTAAAAATAGAAAAAATCAGCCGGGCGTGGCAGCAGGCACCTGCAGTCCCAGCTACTAGGAAGTCTGAGGCAGGAGAATGGTGTGAACCCGGGAGGTGGAGCTTGCAGTGAGCCGAGACTGCGCCACTGCACTCCAGGCTGGGCAACAGAGCAGACTCTGTCTCAAAAGTAGAAAAAAAAAAAAAAAAGATTAGAGTAACTTTAGATACTCAACATAAGAAAATGTAATTCAAGGTTTTATCGTCAACAAGTTACCTTTAAACATAAAGGGTACAGTCAAACTGTTATTAACTTGCAAGCACTCAGTAATATTGTTCCCTGATCCCCAGAACTACTAGTAACTGAGCTTCAGGCATACAAAATGACCAGAAGAGATATTGATGTAATAGCTAACTGCGTAACAAAAATTTAATAAACTAAGACTAAGTTAAAGGAAAGATATTTTATTTTGTAATGGAGACATGTTTTGATATTATAGATACAGTACAATCTTAAGACAAAATTAAAAACTAATGACAATATATGCAAAGATAAATGTTTCAATATTGATGTTGACACTTTTATTATTATTTTGAGGCTAATGTAACATGGAATAAAGCAAATGGATAAACATGAGATATTCTATCATCCCCTATGTCCCTGAGAACCAGATTCTTGGTGCAGATGAAAAGACCTAGAGATATAATACAGAAAAAGTTAAATGAAGTCTGTGTTCCTAATAAGTTTGAACTCAAAATTGTACTTTTTCTCTGTTCCAGCTCTGTCTGCTAAAAAAAAGTCTGGAAACCTGGACTCGGTAGCAATAAGCATCCCGAACACATAGACTACTGTTTTGGGGAAAAATAATTCCTATTACGAAGAAACAGCTTCTTGCAGAACTGGTTGATTCTTAAAGTAGAAAACCTGCCAAATGAACCTGAAATATCTTGACATACTAGATAGAATGAAAGCAACTAATAAAATCATGTCAAATGGGTTCAGGAGTCAATTCGAAGAGCCTCCCTCAGATCAGAGATAAGGATAATCTGCACACAGAAAAGTGTAGGTGCTGTGATGTATGGAAACTCATCAAACATACATAAATGCATAATTTGATAAAGGTATTTAAAAGAATAATAACAGTTGGCCATTTCTGAGGTTGTGAACTCAGAACATAATTCTAGCTAACAAATAAAAACTAAACGATAGAATTAAAATATTGCTGTTTTACAGTCCTCATTAATGAATGGATCTAAGCATTAAGCATTAATAATTGCTAAGATAAAATAGAGACAATGAGACAGTACGTGCTTCCTGATGAAAGAACAGACTACCCTCTAGAGTTTTCCCAAAGGAATCAAACCTACTTAGTCTGATCTAGCCTCTGGACCTAAATGACAGTTTGCAGAAAACAGAGCAAAGAAACATGTTGAACTTCAATTTATAATACTTCATTAAACTACACATTTGTTGCATGTGTTTTTCTGTATCTGGGTTTTATATCAAAATAAAAAAGCCTTACAATGAGTGTGTTTATCTCTGATTGAGTTTTCTTCCAAATATTTGTATGTGACGTAAGTATTAATGTTAAATATACTGACATTCTAAAGCACATGGATTCAAGAGCTATAATACAGTAAGAAGAACAAAATAAGATTATATCTAATGTAGTCAAAGGACTTCTATTCAGTGAATTGCTTTCCCTCCAAAAGGGAATATTTCTTTTTTGAAAATTTAAGTTGTCAAGCTGTTTTCCTAATAAGAAAATAATCAATCGACAAGTGTTAAATGCTCTTTGAGATCCAAGTACTTGGAGAAGATGAATCTCTGTCAGGTTACTAAACGTAATTCTGGGCAGAGAAAACAATGAAAGACTATGTAAAATTAAACAAAAAGTATGTGATACAGCTTATGAATGCTATACATTTAGAGATCTGAAAAATTAGTGAGGATTTAGGTCATCAAAAAAGATTTTTGGAAGATATGAACTTTGAACAAGGGCTTGTGAAGAAGGGTAGGACTTAGAAGCACAATGGGAGGAAGAAAACATTTCAGCGAAAGAATGGTGAAAATACACTTAAGGAGACCAAAAAATACACTGTTTACCACTGGGAAATAAATTCTTTTGAGTTACTGCAGCAGAGAATAAGTCTGATTTCAAATATATGAATCATCTATACACCAAAAATATAAACATTTTTATTAGGCTTGTGCCATTTAAAATTGCTTTTTTACAGTTCAAATTCCATTTGATTCAACTGAACACATCTCCGTATTTCCATCTATCTAAGTATTTATCAAGACAGTGAAAAAGAGATCAGAAATTCCAAACTCAAATGCTTAGGGTGTGTGTGGGTGTGGGTGTGTTGTTTTTAATCAATCAGAGAGAGACAGAAGAAAAAAGTTAGATTTGGCTACAGTGTATGAGAGCCACTGGGTTAGAGAGGATCTTGGAAAGCACATGATTGATCTAAAGACTAGAGCCACTATTCAGGTCCAAGATACTAATGTATGGAAGGTAGTCTCAGTGTTGTCAGATTATCTGGAAATCCAGATTTCTATGAGAAATTATCACATTTTTCAGTGTTGGCAGATAATTTAAATAAGTAAAACAAACCTGTCCTGGCAAAACTCTCTCTCTGGACTGAATCCAAGCCTGTGGTCATTAGTCTATAACCTTGGATAGATTTCTACATAGCCAACTATATGCTAATATACATATAATCCCAAAAAAATAGATACTGAAGTCTGGTCTTCCATAGTCAAGATGTCAACCATTAGAGCAACAATAACAAACTAGAACGTCTTTATGATGTGGTAAAGTCGTGGGGGGAGGTAAATATAAAAGAATGAAACAGGTGTTTATGTTAGGAGATTTGAAGTGATTGTTTTATATTCACAGGTCCAACTTGGATTAGGATTCAAAGAATGTTCTACTTAATAGGAAGCTTTTGACTTTCTAATCAGGGTTAATAGCTGCAGCTTATGGATGGTCAGCATAGTCCATGAGACACTAAATTCAGGTCTTCATTTTTCTGTCCCCACCACCCAGATGCTTCATTTATAGCTCCATAAAAAATGCACTCTGTAAAAGCTTCTACAACCTTACTGGATTATAAAGAAAAAAAATTAAAAGTACCTTACCTGGTGCTGAGAATACAAGGTTCTCATTGTATTGGTTTGAATTTTTACCTGAATCTGAATGACAACATGTCATCTAGCTGTTACATGGATCCTCCTGAGTAGCAGTCATCATTTCTTCATCCCCCTAACCCCCAGAAATTTGAGGTAACTGTCATTCCAAAACAGACTCTTGCTAATATTGATACCTATCAAATCTCAAGTCATCTGAGTCATGACAGCTTCTTTCACTTGATCTTTAGCCACAGTATAGAGTATGCTAACTGAGCCGAGAGTTTTATAATTTACTACTTGTTGGGTTAAGGAATTATACTAATCACTGTATTTCACCAATCCCTACTATGCTGTGCACATCTTAGAGAAGATCAACCTTACATTTAAACAAAAAGTGGTAAAAGCTTAGCCCCGTAAAAAGTAAACACACTTGCAATGGACTTGTAACTGGTATAAGAATATCCTATAGAGCTAGGAGTCCTGAAGATGTTTTGGCTCAGTATTTTCCTACTGTCAGTTAGTAACTTGAGGCTCAGGTAAGGTCACTGACTTTTCTAAAGTAATGCAGAACTACGTAGGTAATAAAGTATTGGGAAGACTCCACAACCCATTTGACTGCCTTTTCTAGGAGCTTTCTTTTATGCTTTTCACACTTTATCTGCTCATAAACATCTTTTGAGGAGTCTGGCCTCTGTATTGTGCTTTTGCCAAACTGCATTCTGGACCTACTGAGGAAACAGTAGGATTTTGTTCCAGCCCTGATAAAGTTTGATCCAATCATTGATCTTCCAGAACAACAATAAAATATTATACATTTATTAGTTAACTAGTGGGCTATAGTGCTTTTGTATCCTTTTTATTGTGATGGAGGTATTTTGTTTGAATGTATATTGAGGAGGAAAGATGCTTTAAGTGTGAATTGGAAGCAAGGGAGAATGAGGGTTTTCTCCCAGTACATAAGAAAGGTGTAATTTACCACTGTACCACTAGAGAGCAATGTGGAACTATTTTTCTGCACATGCTCAGAGCTCTTAAACTTTGAAACCAGTAAATCACAAAAGAATTGCCTAGAGTTCCCTCTACAGAAGCATCAGATGAGTTAAACACATTTAATATGATCATGATGATTCCAAATGAATTAATCATTAATTATGGCCAGACCCCATTGTGCAGGAATACACTTAATGACAATCATGACAGTAAATGTATTTTTTTGTACTTGCTAAAATGTTGCAAATACATAGGCTTAAAAATTTATCAGTTGCCTCTGCAAAATAAAGCTCAGCAGTATTTTCTCCTTTGAATTTACTGTGATTTAATCATACTGAAATAATTTGGATTTTGGTGGAAGTCCACGGGAATTCTTTTAAAGCAAGAATATTCTGGGTTATTCTGCTGATTTGAAATTGTTGATCAGATTTTCATTGTTGTTTGGCTAGCCTTTCTTGTAGAACACCTTAGTTTGGGATAAAGGAAACTGAAGAAGTATTTAATAACTCGTTGAGCATCTAAAATAGATGGCTCTTGGCCAGTATATTCTCTGTGGCCAGGAAAGGAGAAAATAAATGCACATTTGTTGATTACAGAGATTGAAAAAGACAAGAAATGGGTAATCAAGAAATGCCTGGGTTCTCCTTCCCCTGAGACTTGGTAGGTGAGAGACCCATTATTCTAAGAGCTTTTTTTGAGGCTTCCCTGAAGGTAAGAGATGAATGTCTTTCTCTGGGGCTAAGGGAATGAATCAAGAAACCTATAGATAGCTCTTCAGGGCTAGACCAAGATGCTGTACTTGGCAACAAAAGCTGGGAAGAACATCATTATTTTTAATTAATATTTTGTGTGAATTAAATGCCAGTGGCATGTGCCAGATTGACAGCCCAGAGTCCTTTATTCATTACAGATTATATACTTCACTCAGTGGCCTCATCCATGCCAAGTTCTTGTCGGGGCCCACTCTGCATGTCCCGGCATCTTTTGCCCTCTCTGTTAGCACTGCCAACAAGTCAATTAGAGAAAATTAGAATTGTAACTGTTTTGCTAATGCAGATACCTGCTCATTGCAATGAACCAGGGCTTCCACATTCACAGAATACAGGCCATGGGATTGCTGTCAGATGGTAAATGTTACTGGACACCTTTGACCCCACTGGACCCACACTGTTTAATTAAATGTAATGGGTGGAGAGAAAATATGGATGACTGCATTGATCTCTTAAAAGGATGAGCAACACATATTTGAGAAAGATGCAGTTTGTATAATGCATTCAATTCTACTTCATTACATATAATCCTTTATAAATTTAATTAATAGCTAATCTAACTGGCATCCTAATGATGATTTTTCTTTGTTTCTTTTCTAGAAAGACCATCCAAAGAATGGTCAGTTTATAACATGATTTCTCACTTGCAGATACCAGCCACTCACCTACTCAGTGTGAGAAAGTGTTTGACTCCAAGGAAGAAAAAATAGGGTACATTTTCATTCTTCTACTAACGCATATTACCAGGAAGAAAATCAGGTAAAAACATACTTAGTGCTGGGCAGATAGAAGGTGCTTAACAAATATTTGTTGAATTGCTGAATGTATGAGACACAGAAAGGCTAAATTACTTACTGAAGGTTCAATAGAAAGTCCCTAATCAATTTGATCACGGAACTCAGATTTCCCGATCCTAAACTGCACATCCTGATACCAGTAGGTGTGTGAAAAATGAATCCAAAGATATTTTACAGTATTTTCCTCTCTCATTTGCATATTCACATTCCATCTTCATCCTTCTATTTGTTCATTCAAAGAAACACTCAACAATGGCCATTGAACATCTTCTGTAAGATATATTATGTATTTTATAAGCTCTCTAGAGTATATAAAGATTAAAAAACAAAAATAAAAAACATTATTTTCCCTAACGAACCTTTTGATGAAAACATTGTATTGGAGGTATAAAAGAAAATCAGGGTCAGGCACGGTGGCTCACACCAGTAATCCCAGCAACTGGGGAGGCTGAGGCAGGTGGGTAACCTGAGGCCAGGAGTTTGAGACCAGCCTGACCAACAGGCAAAACCCTGTTTCTAATAAAAATAGAAAAATCAGCTGGGTGTGGTGGCATGTGCCTGTAATCCCAGCTACTGGGAAGGCTGAAGCACAAGAATTGCTTGAACCCAGGAGGCAGAGGTTGCAGTGAGCTGAGATTGTGCCACTATACTCCAGCAAAGGGTCAGACCCTGTCTAATTAAAAAAAAGAAAGAAAGCAGAGCAAAGCCTTCTGGAATCAGAGAACATTCTCTTTGTGAAGGTGGCAGTTTTGCTGAATCTTTTGATGAACAGTGGCTGAGGGGAAAGAGTGAAACAAGACAATGTAAGGGCACAGTTCATTGTGGATGCATCATGCACATTAGAATCAAACTTGAAGACAGTAATAATAGCAACTCCTCCTCATTCTATTTTTCCTAATAAAATTTGTTGGTTGCCTAATTAGGCCTTTTAACTATCTCCCATCCCTTACTTAATTTAATTCTCGACTTAATCCAGTGGAACATACAGTAAGGACTCCATAAATATTTATTGAAGGGATGAGTGTCCTCTTTTTATAGGTGGGTGATTGCTACAGTTTGTTTGAATGTATCCTTCAAGGTTCATGTATTTGAAACTGTTGTGGGAAGTCAGGGACACCGAAGGGAGGGACCAGCTGAAGCCATGGCAGAAGAACATAAATCGTGAAGATTTCATGGACTTATCACTTCCCCATTCAACACTCTTGTGATTTCCTATGCCTGTCTTAACTTTAATCTCTTAATCCTGTCATTTTCGTAAGCTGAGGATGTATGTTGCCTCAGGACCCTGTGATGATTGCGTTAACTGCACAAATTTTTCATAAGCATGTGTGTTTAAACAACATTAAATCTGGGCACCTTGAAAAAAGAACAGGATAACAGCGATGCTCAGGGAACAAGGGAGATAACCATTAGGTCTGGCTGCATGAGAGCCAGGCAGAAGAGAGCCATATTTCTCTTCTTTCAAAAGCAAATAGGAGAAATATCGCTGAACTCTTTTTCTTAGCAAAGAACAGCCCTGAGAAAGAGAATGTGTCCCTAGGGGGAGGTCTCTAAAGTGGCTGCTCTAAGAATGTCTGTCTTTTATGGTTGTAGATACGGGATGAAATAAGCCCCGGTCTCCCGTAGCACACCCAGGCCTCTTAGGACGAGGAAATTCCTGCCTAGTAAATTTTAGTCAGACCAGTTGTCTGCTCTCAAACCCTGTCTCCTGATAAGATGTTATCAGTGATAATGCATGCCCAAAACTTCATTAGCGATTTTAATTTTGCCCCAGTCTTGTGATCTCACCCTGCCTCCATGTGCCTTGCAATATTTTATTACCTTGTGAAGCATGTGATCTCTGTGACCCACACCCTATTCCTACACTCCCTCCTGTTTGAAAATCACTAATAAAAAATTACTGTTTTTGTGACTTGGGGGGCATCACGGAACCTGTCAACATGTGATTTCTTCCCCGGACACCCAGCTTTAAAATTTCTCTCTTTTGTACTCTTTCCCTTTATTTCTCAGACTGGCCAACACTTAGGGAAATAGAAAAGAACCTACATGAATTAACATTGAATTATTGGGGTGGGTTTCCCCAATAGGAAACTTAATCACCAGTGCAAGAGTGTTGTGAAGTGGGACATGTAAGAGGTGATTAGGTCCCAAGGGCTCTGGCCTCATGAATGGATTAATGCTGCTATTGTATGAGTGGGTTAGTTATTGCAGGAGTGGGTTCCTGATGAAAAGGATGAGTGTGGCCTTTTTCCTCTCTCATATGCATCTTTTCTTGTTCTTCTGCCTTCCACGATGGGATAATGTAGCAAGAAGTTCCTCACCAGATGCAGCAACTCCTTGTCCGTGGACTTCTCAGCCTCCAGAATTGTGAGAAATAAATTCCTTTTCTTTGTAAATTGCCCAGTCTCAGATATTCTGTTTTAACATCACAAAGTAGACTAAGACAGTGGTATCAGGTCCAATTCTTAAAGCTCAGCCTTGTATCCCCTGTGTTATCTACCTTTTATAGAATAAGAGATGTGAGTTGAAGAAGATTTTCAACAAGTTTCAAGCTGCACTTTTAGGGAAATTGATTCATCAGCACTGGGCAGTCCAGGGACTGTGGAAAAGATACTGAAAGTAGGAATACTACAGATGCTATTGCAATTGTCTGGGCAGAGAACACAGGGGCCTGAACTGAGGTGGTATAGTATAAATCAAGAGCAAACAATGGGTGTGAGAGTAACATAATCTGTTACTCAATGAAGAAAGGGAAAAATTAAGAGTGACTCTTAAATTTTGAGTTTGATAATGAGATAAAATTATTGCTGGTATTAAGAAATCAAGATGCGAGAAAAGAAATTTCTGCTATCATATTTGACATAGGAAGGAAAGGGCAGCATAGCTAAAAATGACTGACTGCCTTGGTTTCCTGTCATGGTGTAAGAATTGTATATAAACAACTTGTAGCTCTTTCTTTGGAGCTCAGGAAAGCAGCACATCTGCTCCAGACACTCTTCCAAATAATTGCTTCCCTATTGTTACCACTGAATTAACTAGATGTCTTAGGGTTCTTTAGACTCAGACTGGAGACAAGCTGCTTAGAATTGTTGCCTCTACCTTGCTAAGAACTACCAAATTTATATGACAGCTTCCATCACATTTAGAAAAAGTAAACTCATGTATACTGTGCTTTGCTTTTTATTTATTTATTTTTAAATATTTATTTATTTGAGACAGAATCTTGCTAACTCACTGGGACTAGAGTGCAGTGGCTCAATCTTGGCTCACTGCAACCTCTCCCCCTGCGTTCAAGCAATTTTCCTGCCTCAGTTTCTTGAGTAACTGGGATTACAGGCACCCACCAACATGCCCAACTAATTTTTAGCAGAGACAGGGTTTCACCATGTTGGCCAGGTTGTTCTCAGACTCCTGACCTCAAGTGATCCGCCTGCCTCAGCCTCACAGAGTGCTGGGATTACAGCCACACGCCACCGTGTCTGGCTTGATTTTTAAAATAGTATTTGTATCAATTATCTCAACAATGTTAGAAAGTAGATAGGGTAGGAATGATCATCTTTATTTTAGAAATGGAGAGGCTGAGGTCTGGTTGCAATCATCTCAGTCAAAGAAGATACAGGGAAGACCTGAGTGCCTTTTTACGTTCAGGTTTTCTCCTCCATAGTGTCAGGAGTAGAAGGTCTGAGTTTTCCTCTGAGCCATTATGCAGAGTAGCCTTTGGTTACCAATTAGAGCAAAATAAACATTCCTTACCTGCTTCAGTTGGTAAGCTATGTTTTGGCAGAGAGCCCTCAGAGTCAGAGAAATGATTAAATAAATGCTTAGATTACAAAGCACTACAAGCAGCTCACAAACGGAGCACTTAATGAAATTTTTCAGCAAAGCTTTACATCAAAAAATTAACCAAAGACCTTATAACCAAACACACACGTTTTACTCTTTTTGTTCTCATTCCTCAAAAAAGAAAAAAAAAAGAATTAAATATAAGGTGGTAACATTGTATGATCACCTAAGGATTCAATTATTAAGAAATATAAATATTGTTCATTTAGTTAATACAAGCAAACAAATCATTATTTTAAAAAGTCAGTCAAACTGACTCTTTAGCATAAAGAGAATAAAATAAAACAAAATGAGTTTTAGTCAGGAACAAAAAGAGGAAGCACATCTTTTTACAGATGTTTGTAATTCCTTCCTGTCTTCCCACATCCTTTCTCCTTTTACTTTACTTTCTGGCAGCCTTCTCTTTGTTAATCTCCATATTCATTCCGTTGGGTTTCTGAGTGAGGGCAAGGGATCAAAGACATAGCAGAGCATTTAAACAGAAGACCTGAACAGAAAGAATGATAAAGATAAAGATACAGAGAGGCTAGGAAGGAAGATCAGAGGTTAGTATATGAACTTGAGTCCCTGTTTATGAGGACTTCCTGCACCAGATGTCAACCCTAAAGTGCTTTGATGCACTTATCTTCATAGGAACCCTAAAAAGTAGGCACAGTGATTATTGTCCCCATTCAGGAGATGAGAAAACCAAAGAGCTCATTAAGTAGCAGTGCGCATATTCAAAGCCAAATCTGTCCTACTTTCCAATCCACCCATGGGTCACCGCAGGATAAACACCGAGTAACACAGCAAGTAGGCCCAAATTGTTTAAACTCTCTTTGAAATGGAAAAGTGAAAATAATGACAAGACAGAAATAATATGGAGGTTTTACCATACCTCACTTTAAGAAGAGTGCAGAATGAATTTTTAACTTTTTAGCAACAAATATTAACCAATATTTAATTTTCTCCTAACATCATAGTATATTAACATATGTCATGGTGACTATCTTTTATACTTTTATTTTGCCTTTTCACTCAACAAGTTTCTGAGACTTTGTGTGTATGTGTGTGTGTATGTGTACGAATACCATTTAATTTTCTCCTAACAGCGTAGTATATTAACATATGTCATGGTGACTATCTTTCATATTTTTATTTTGCCTTTTCACTCACCGAGTGTCTAAGGCGTTGTGTGTATGTGAGTGTGTTCATGTGTGTATGAATGTGTGCACTGAACTAGCCTGTTCAGGTTCTTGTCTTCAATGGGTGACATCTTTTGTTATTTAAACGCTAACCTAATCACCCAGCATGCCAGTTAGATGATGCTCACACAAATAATATATAGTTTCATGCATATCTGTATTTATTTAAAATCATGGATGTCACTTATTTGTGCACTGTTGCGTCTGCTTTCTTCCTTATTCAGAGGCTAAGTCCCAATTAAGGCAATCCACTGAATACTATAAAACAGCATTGCCCCATGGTATTTTCTGTGATGATGAAGTTTTCTATATCATTGCTGTCCAATGTGGTAGTCACTGGCCACATGTGGCTGTTGAGTACTTACAGTGTGAGTAGAAGAAATGTGAATTTAATTCTTTTTTCATTTTATTTAATTCATTCAAATTTAAATAGCCATATATGGACAGCAGCTTCCATGCTGGACAGCATACCTATATAAAAGCTCTGTTTACCTTTGCCTCCCATGGCGTTGCTGTAGTTGCTACAGCCTGTGGACAATGCCAAGGGCAGATTCATTACACAGGATTCCTTTATAATGAATCTATTTCTCGTTTTCTAGCTACTATTTCTCTGTTTTTTATTCAAATGTAAAGTAAGTCAGTGCGTACACATACTATGATTTTATAGCATGGGTAGAAGTTTAATAGTTTGCATACATATATCACAATTGAAGATAACAAAAATAAAGCATTTGCCTTATCTCATTCAACTCCTTCTATAGGACCTAATTAATTTCTATCCTCATGGCAATGGCAATAAGATTGCCTCAACTGATGAAACTTTAAAAATACTCATGGTTTTCAATTCTGTGCTCTAAAATTTGGATTTGTTGTGCATTTGAGTATATACTCAACTCATGAACACATGACTAGGTGGAAACAATTGTAAATAACAAAAGGGACATTAAATTAATGATAATTCCAAGATGACTGTAAAACAACTCATTTTTAACCTTGTGCTTTAATAAAACATGATGAAATGAAGTTAGAATAATTATGTAAAAATAAACAACTGGCAAAAAATAAAAACTACAATAATGAGTAGTACAAACAATATAACATTAGGACATGTGATTATAAACAAATATAGCTTCTGGCCAAAGTTCTGAAGAAAATCAAGTAGCATTTTACTTGCTCATTTCGATTATTTTGGGGGAGTAGAGGAGAGAGAGAGGGGAAAAAAAAAGACAAAATTAAATGGACTTAACATAAATGAGTCAAGAAACTACCAACTGTCAGCATCTGCAGGAATATTCAAAGATCTATTCATAGTAAAATTCATGGTAAAAATTACCATCAACATGAGGAAACCAGAGAAATCAAATGCACAAAAGACTTACAGGTCTCAGAAAAATACATTCAATTATAACATTACTGGTGTATAACTGTATTTTAATAAACAATTTTGTGCATGATTGCTTTAAATTGACCTAGTTTTTAATAGAGCTGCATGTTTGGAAAATTCTGATAAAATAAAGCAAACAAAAGAAAATGATGAATAGCAATGTATTCATTTGTGGAGAGGCAAACATGTGGTTAGACTCAGCTTTCTTTAGTCTTTTTTTCAGTGAGAAGTGGGAAGAAGATATGAAGCCAGAGAAAAATACAGAGGTGCAAACTTAAAAGGGGTTACAAACCTAGAAAGGGTTATGACTCTAATGAAATCACACGGTCTCTGACTTTCAGTGGGAATTACAAAGTTCTGAGGATCAACGCCCAGAAGTACAGAATTATTCCAGGACAGATTTCTCCCTAAGGAGGCACAAGAGAGTGGGAAGGCCACGGAATTGGGATTAGACACACTTGCATTAGAAGTGAATTTTCAACTACTATTCTTGAACAATTTTTTAACTTCTCTAGGTTTCATATATGCTTATCTTCTTTAATTTGTAAATGTAAATTATATTACTTTTATTTAAGATATATATTGTTGATTTTTTAAAACTTTTAGGTTCATGGGTACATGTGTAAGTTTGTTATATAGATAAACAGCGTTCATGGAGCTTTGGTGTACAGATTATTATGATCAGGTAATAAGCATAGTACTCAATGGATATTTTTTCTAATCCTCTCCCTCCTCCTACCCTTTACCCTCAAGTAGGGCTCAGTGTCTGTTGTTGCCCTCTTTGTGCTCGTATGTTCTTACTGTTTAGCATACACTTATAAGTGAGAACATGTAGTATTTGGTTTTCGATTCCTGTTACTTGCTTAGGATAATGGCTTCCAGGTCCATCCACACTGTATAGGCCATGATACCATTCTTTTTTATGACTACACAGTATTCTATGATGTATATGTACCACATTTTCTTTATCCAGTCTACCACTGATGGGCATTTAGGTTGATTCTATGTCTTTGCTTATTTGAATAGTAAGTACAACAACGAACATACACACACATGTGTCTTTATGGTGGAACAATTTATATTTCTTTGTGTGTATACCTAGTAATAGGATTGCTCAGTCAAATGGTAATTCTCTTTTAAGTCCTTTGAGGAACTGTCACACTGCTTTCCACAATGATTGAACTAATTTACACTTTCACCAACAGTGTATAACCGTTTCTTTCTCTCCACAACCTCACCAGCCTCTGTTATTTTTTGACTTCTTAATGATGGCCATTCTGACTGGTGTGAAATAGTATCACTGTGGTTTTGATTTGCATATTTCTAATGATTAGTGATGCTTAGCATTGTTTCATATGCTTGTTGGCTGCACATATGTCTTCTTTGAAAAGTGTCTGTTCATATTATTTGCCCACATTTTAATGGGCTTTTTTTTTCTTGTAAATTTAAGCCTTATAGATTCTGGATATTATAATTACAAAATAGTTGATATAGTTTTTTAAAACAACTAGATATTGAGTTAACATTCAATTGAAGGTATTTGTTTTACTATTATGATCTGTACTGAATGCCACTTCTTATAACAATTCATTATAGTTTATATATATAAAGTTTTATTCATTTTCTTTTAATTTTAGGGCCCTAATTTATCTCTGATGCCTATTCTGTCTTTTAAAAACCTGCAAGAACCATCACCTTAGGGTAGCTGTGACCATCTTCTCTTTACCACTTCCATGCCTATGCAATAACACTGAGAATAACTGTTCCTCTGACACTTTGCAGATTACAAAAGGAAATGCAATCATGCTTTTGACCAGTCATAATATTTTTCGGACACTCATCAGTTCCACTTCTTTGAAAACTGTGGACTGGGATTATACTTCTGACAAGATGAACTAGCCCTAGAATAACTTTGGGCAAGAGATGTCTCTGCTGTTTATTCCCAGTTATTTTGAGTATATAATTTAAGGGAAAACAAAGTTTAAAATAAACTGTGAATTGACAGATGATCTTGTCATTTTTAGACTTTTATTTAAAAAAAAATCTGAAATGTTATTTTATAAGTTGTTACTCATCTTATTTTTAAGATTTGGCCTTGAATCACTGTTGGTTGTATTAAACCAAATCTACTGATAAAATATTTCCATCAATAAATAAATTCAAAAGGTTATGTTATAGTTTCTAAAAGACTTTGCCAACAATAATTTCAAAAAAAAAAAAAACAAAAACACTGTCAGCAGCAGTATCACTGGTATAAGTGTTTAGCATTCTAAGAAAACATCTCAGATGGGACAACAGGATTTGTTTCTGTAAATGCTATTTTGTTGGTTAAGCATGAATCATAAGGTAACTAAGAAAATAGAGGACTTAACAAAACAAACCAACTAGATTTAACAGACATGTAGAACACTCTACCTAACAACAACAGCATACACATTCTTCCCATTTTCCAGAATAGGCAATAACCTATTAATTTTCAATAAGTAGTAAAAGATAAAGATCATATAAAGTATCTTCTCTGGCCACAATGGGATGAAGCTATAAATCAATAACAGAAATAAAACTGGGAAATCACAAATTTATGGAAATTAAATAAACAGACTCTTAAACAACAAAGGAAATTAGAAAATATATGGAGACAAGCGAAAATAAAAACACAGCATACCAAAACACATGAGTTGCAGCAAAAGTAGTGCTGGGGTAAAGTTTACATCTGTAAATGCTAACATTAAAAAATAATAAACTAAACCCAAAGCTAGAAGGAAGGAAATAACAAAGACTAGAGCGGAGATAAATAGAGAATAGGAAAATAGAGCATGTCAATGAAACCCAAAGCTACTCCTGTGAAAAAATAAACAAAATTGGCAAACCTTTGGCTTGATGAACTAAGGAAAACAGGGGACTCAAATTACTGAAGTGAGAAATTAAAATGAGGACACCATTATTGACTTAAAGAAATATAAAAGATTACAAGAGAGTACTAGAAACAACTGTACATCAAAAAATTGGATAACATTGATGAAATAGATACATTCCTATAAAAATACTACCAACCAAGACTAAATCACCAATGAATAGAAAATCTGAATAGAACTACAACTATTTAGGGGATTTAATCACTAATCAAAAATTCTCCACCAAGTAAATGCCCAGGACCTCACGGCGTTATAGGTGAATTCTACCAAGCATGAAAAAAATTAGTACCAGTTCTTCTTAAAATTTTCCAAAAAACTGAAGAGGAGGGAACACTTCTTAACTCATTCTATGAGGTCAGTATTTTTGTATTACCAAAGTCAGACACAGACACTATAAGAAAAGAGAGCTACAGACCAGTATCTCCTATAAATATTTATGCCAAAATCTACAATAAAATACTAGCAAACCAAATACAGCAGCATATATTAAGACAAAGTGATGTTTATTCTTGGAAGGAAAAATGATTTGACATACAAAAATTAATCAATACAATCCATAAGACTAATAGAATGAAGAAAAACCACCACATCATCAACTGATGCAGAAAAAGCATTTGACAAAATTCAACACCCTTTCAGTAGAAACAATCAACAAACTAGGAATCAAAGGAAATTGTCTCAACATAATAAAAGTCATATATGAAAAAGTCACAGCAAACACAATGCCCAATGTTGAGACTTTCCTCGAAGATCAGGAAAAATGCAAGGATGCCCACTTTCTTTTTTTTT
>NW_012116400.1:1555546-1558233 GCF_000951035.1 Colobus angolensis palliatus
TGATTGCCATTCTAACTGGTGTGAGATGGTATCTCATTGTGGTTTTGATTTGCATTTCTCTGATGGCGAGTGATGATGAGCACTTTTTCGTGTGTTTGTTGGCTGTATGAATGTCTTCTTTTGAGAAATGTCTGTTCATACCCTTTGCCCACTTTTTGATGAGGTTTTTTGTTTTTTTCTTGTAAATTTGTTTGAGTTCTTTGTGGGTTCTGGATATTAGCCCTTTGTCAGAAGAGTAGATTGCAAAAATTTTCTCCCATTCTGTAGGTTGCCTGTTGACTCTGATGGCAGTTTCTTTTGCTGTGCAGAAGCTCGTTAGTTTAATTAGATCCCATTTGTCAATTTTGGCTTTTGTTGCCATTGCTTTTGGTGTCTTAGACATGAAGTCCTTGCCCATGGATAGGAAGAATCAATATCATGAAAATAGCCATACTGGCCAAGGTAATTTATAGATTCAATGCCATCCCCATCAAGCTACCAATGAGTTTCTTCACAGAATTGGAAAAAACTGCTTTAAAGTTCATATGGAACCAAAAAAGAGTCTGCATTTCCAAGACAATCTTAAGTCAAAAGAACAAAGCTGGAGGCATCACGATACTTGACTTCAAACTATACTACAAGGCTACAGTAATGAAAACAGCATGGTGCTGGTACCAAAACAGAGATATAGACCAATGGAACAGAACAGAGTCCTCAGAAATAATACCACACATCTACAGCCATCTGATCTTTGATAAACCTGAGAAAAACAAGAAATGGGGAAAAGATTCCCTATTTAATAAATGGTGCTGGGAAAATTGGCTAGCCGTAAGTAGAAAGCTGAAACTGGATCCTTTCCTTACTCCTTATACGAAGATTAATTCAAGATGGATTAGAGACTTAAATGTTAGACCTAATACCATAAAAACCCTAGAAGAAAACCTAGGCAATACCATTCAGGATGCCCACTTTCAACACTTCTACTCTACATAGTACTGAAAGTTTTAGTCAAAGCAATTAGGCAAGGAAAAGAAATAAAAGGACACTGAATTGGAAAAAAGAAGTAAAATTTTATTGTTTGCAGATGATAAAGTCTTATGCATATAAAACCCTAATATTTTACAAATATAACTTTTCAGTTTTTAGCTAAAATCAAGTGTAAAAGTTCTATAGAAACACATACAAAAAACCAAAACACCTTTTGGAACAAGTACATGAATTTAGCAAAATAGTAAGATATAAAGTCAACACAAAAAAAAACAGTTGCATTTCCATACAATAACAATGAACAATCTGAAAAAGAAATTACAAAAAACATTCAATTTACAATAGTACAAAAAATAAAATCCTTCAAAATTAACTTAGCCAAGGAGATAAAAGACTTCTATAGTAAAAACTATTAAGCATTGCAAAAGAAATTAAAGACTTTAAATAAATAGAAACACAGCCCTTGTTCACGTACTAGAAGAAAGGTAATATTGTTAAGAATTCGGTACAACCCAATGTGTTCTACAGATTCAATGCAATCTCTATTAAAAATTCTAGTGATTTTTATTAGAAACAGAAAACTCACCTAAATTTCATATGGAATCTTAAGAGTCCAAATAGCCAAAACAATCTTGAGAAAGGCAAATAAAGGAGAAGACTCACACTTTTTGATTTCAAAACTTACTATAAGGCTACAGTAATCAAAATAGTGTGGTAATAGCATACATACAGTGATATAAATCAACAGAATAGAATAGGGACCCAGAAATAAACTCTTGCAATAAATAGTCAAATAATGTTTATTAGATTTCAAGACTATTTAATGGAGAAAGGACAGTCTTTTCAACAAATGGTGCTGGGAAAACTGGATATTTACATGCAAATGGTTGAAGTTGGATCCTTTTTGATACCATTACAAAAATCAACTCAGAATGGTAAAAGATTTGAATGTCAGATGTAAAACTATAAAACTCTTAGAAGAAAACATCGGGCAAAAATTCACAATGTTAGATTTGGCAACGCTTTCTTGGGTATGACACCAACAGAACAGGTAACAAAAGGAAAAATAGGCAATTTGCCTCTGACTTTATAAAATTTAAAAACATTGCACATCAAAATAAAATATCGGCAAAGTAAAAAGATAACCCATACTACAGAATAAAGTTTCTGTAAATTATATAGCTGATAAAATATTAATATCCACAATACATAGTGAACTCCTAAACTCAACATCAAATACAAACAAACAGCCTAATTCAAAAGAAGACAAAGGACATGAATAGATGCTTCTCCAAAAGGGATATACAATGGCCAGTAAGTACAGTAAAAGAGTCCAACATCCCTAATTATTAGAAAAATGAAAATCAAAACTACAATGAGCTACCACCTCATACTCATCAGGGTGGCTACTACTGAAAAGAGGAACATTAAAAACAGAAAACAACAAGTGTTGGCAGTGTTGTAGAGAAATAGGAACCCTTATGCACTGCTTGTAGGAATGTAAAGTAGTACAACTGCTATGAAAAACAGTATGGTAGAGCCTCAAGCAATTAAAAATACAATTACCATATGATCTAGCAATTCCATTTCTGAGTATTATACTCTCTCTCTCTCTCTTTTTTTTTTTTTTTTTTTTTTGAGACCGAGTCTTGCTGTGTCACCCAGGCTGGAGTGCAGTGGCCAGATTTCAGCTCACTGCAAGCTCCGCCTCCCGGGTTTAC